>NC_091434.1:77632723-77782723 GCF_964237555.1 Oryctolagus cuniculus | reverse complement strand
AGTGCATTTGTGCATGCAAATGAATGTCTCTGCTATAATGCTATTATCTGAACAATAGTGAGTCATGTCTAATAATAACTATAGGAAGCAAGCCCTACTGGAATAATACAGCTTCTATCTTCACCAGATTCAGCAGGGGCAAAATGGCTTAGAAATCAGGCTGCCCATCTACAGACGTCATTTTATCTGTTCTTCAAGAACTGCTGAGGGCAGGAAGCTTGCATTTTGACGCAGGCACATCAGTGCTTACCTAAAGTGAACAGCAACTGAAAACGTATTTTTCCTGTAACGGTTCACCTTGCATGAAGAGAAGCTTTGACTTTGTGGGGAAGTTCATGCCCTTTCCTCTAGATTATTTATGGTTTCTTACTTCACTGGGTGATAATCAACATGAGGCATATTTCTCATGTTTGGAGCTTGTGTGTCTCAATGCAGTACCTGGGAAGATAACATCAGACAAGAGTACTCTCCCCTTTTCCCCTTCCTGGCTACAGTATATGACTTGATTTTAATTTAGTCATTTCAATCTTTTTAACCAATTAAGCCTGATTCTTCATTCCAGACACTGTTCACTTCCTGTTGCATGCACTGAATAGTTCCCAAAGAATTATAAGGATGAATCATGGTTGCATGAGCTTCTCTTGCCATGTCAGAGAAATGAGAAATAAAGCACGACAGAAGATAGTTTCTGAGGAGCTTGAACATGCTGGAAAAACTGGTGCAAGTTTTACCACAGATTTAGAAAGCAGAATACGTCAGCACCCAGTGAGATTTGCATACCTGAGGAACAGCAGTTCAAACTGCAGAATGTGAGGTCAATCAGGAAGAACTAGTTAAGATACTCAACTGGCAGCTATTTTCCTCATGCTTTTTTTTTATACTTATGATTTAATCCCAGTTGATCTGAATTGCTATTAGTAGGTACTGATATAATCAAAAGCGGAGGTCACATTCAGATATTAGCCTATTAAACATTTATTCTACTTCTTCAAGGTAAGTATACTTACTTCTTTAAAAGGGACAAAGGTCTGTTTCTTTCTCCTTTTCCTTCCTTCTCTCATTTAAAATGATGATACTATAATTATTGCTTATTTATGTCACATGAAATTTGTATAGTTTCTGCTAGTCTTTATGCTTGGTCACTGAGTGATAGACTATCTTGATGTTTTTTCTCTCTTTTTTTAATCTATAAAGATAAGATCATTTTGGGCTCAGAGTTCTAATCTCCTGAAGAAAATGCACAAATAAACACGGATGCAATGTAAGCATTTTTGTCCTGTCTGCTTTTGCAGGGCGAAGATGCTGATTTCCAAGTCTAATATTTTTACTCTTGTTTTTCTTTTTTCTCTTCTTTTTGTCCCTTGCCCTTCTACCACTCTTCCTTTTCTAAAAAAATTGAGCTATGTATCTTATAAAGGTCAAAGGCTTGATGAAAGTCTTGTCACTCCTCTTCCATAAGCCCACACGATTCCCCTCTTTTTTCCTGATTCAAGAGAATAGGAATCTAATGGAAAACTACCCAGTACTAAAGCTAGGGAGTAGACATGGTCCAGTATATTTATGATCTCTGTGTTTTACCTCTAAGTCATCTACTGGCAAGATTGGGAATATAGAAACTCAAAAAAATTATGCTTAAGCCTAATGAGGCAGTTGAAAAATATTCACACAATTAGAGAACTGCAATTTCTGTGTTTTGATTGTAGGATTGTAGCACAGGTAATTTTTGTTACATTTAAAGCCATTTTAACCCTATAAACAGTCATAAATATGAATTTTCTTAATATTTCATTAAGAAATCAGATTCCAAAGCAAAACATTTAAAAATATTTTCACACATATGTGTAAGATAAAATAACAGGAAGCAAAAACTAATATAATGACAGATAACAACACCTAACTATTAGTTACAAGGAATGTTGTAGTCTATAGCAAAGTAACTGAATTCAGGTCCTACATCCATCATTAAAAAACATTTAAAAACATTTGAAGGTGGGCATCTCTAGACTTTGGATTTCTTATCTGTGAAATAATGAAAGTGTAAAGGATGGTATATAAAGACTCACTTCATTAAAAAACTTCATGAATTCCTTGTTCCTACTTAATACGTCTATAAGAACATATACTTTTGTGATATAAACACTTTTAATTTCATGATACTGCAATTTAAAAAAAAAAAAAACAGAGAGAGAGAGAGAGAAAGAGAGAGAGAGAGAGAGAGAGAGAGAGAGAGAGAGAGATTCCACATTCTGGAGCCAAAGCTGGGAGTGAAAAACTCAACCCAGGTCTGCCCACATGGGAGGTAGGAACCCAATCACTTGAGGCACCACTGCTGCCTCTCAGGGTCTGTGTTAGGAGTGGAGAAAGATAGTGAATTCAGGACTCCAATACAGTACAGGGGCATTTGAACCAGCATCTTAACTGCTAAGTTCTATGTCAAATGCTTATGATAACGCTTTCATTTTAATATCTGACCTAGAGTTAAGAAAGGAGTGTCTCATGTGTAAAGAAAGCATCTCTTCTTCTTTCAGGTGCTTTCCAAAACGCTTGATGAGCTGCGCAAATGCCTCACAACTCCAGTATCAGCATTTCTCCTGTAGCTTCTGTAGCACTAAATACTCAATATTCTCTCATCAGGCTTAGAGAACTCCCAAAGACTGGTAAAAACAAGTCTCTTGTGGGCCAGTGAAATTCTATATGACATCTTAGTGTGTTTTACTCTACTCTGGGCAAAAATGCAGATTAATCAACTGAAAACTATGGGTTGGTATAGTCTATAAATTGATAACTACATGGATGCACCTCAAGTTATACATGCTGGAGCAGGTATCTGACCTAGCAGTTAAGATGCTGGCTGACACCTTGCATCCTAGGTTAGAATACTTGGATTGCAGTCCCCCTCCACTCTTGATGCTAACTTCCTGCTAACGCAAACACTAGGAAGCAGCAGGTGATGGCTCAAGTAGCTGGCTCCCTGTCACCTATAAGGGAGAAATGAATTGAGTTCCTGTCTCTTAACTTCGGACTCAGCCAGTGCAAACTGCAGGTATTTGGGAAGCAAATGAGATCTATTGGTGTCTTTCAAATTAAAACATAATGAATTTAAATTTTTTAAAAAAATTATAGATGCTGAACAGTGTACAACAGGTCAAAAGAAATACATGACTTGCATACTTTGGATCTATTAGCTACCCACTGTGTTAGGTGGTAGAGAGATATCAAGAATATATGAAATGATAGAACATAATTTTAGTATCATACAGCAATTAAAAACAGTTTAAAAAAATGAATGACTATGACCCAATCCTCAAAAGTGCTAGTGATAACTGGTACATTGTTTAATTGATTTTGCTTTTTAAAAGTTAATTTCTTTACTTTTTATTATTAGTCATGTATTGCAGCATTAAAATTAACATAAAGGTGAGAATAACACATGATCTTTATATGTCATCTTATTAAAATGAAGCTATTTTTAATACTTTTAAGAGGCCTATCAGAAAACACAATTTATATCCTCAAAGTATATTTTGTCAGTTTCAAGTATAATTTTTGCATTCATATTCTTTTATGAATTTTAATGGAGACACTTAAATTGTAATTATTCCTCTCAGCACAAATGCAGGTAACAAATGGAATTCAATCAGTGTTTGCGCATAATGACCATCATTAAGAGAGAAATAATAATGACATTCTCTCTGCATTAAACTTGCAGACTCTTTACACAATGATCTGAATCCCATTATTGATCTCCATGGAGATATGCAATTGTCACCTATTCTGCATAATATCTGAATGTTAAATACATTTGTTTGGAACAAATATTTTAATGAATACAGTCAGTTCCACTTAATTAACTATCTGATAACTGAATATTTTTACTTAATAATTCAACTTGGAATTTCAAAATTGTCCTATTTTTTATTCAAATGCACTTGAGATTAGTCATAGATATTCATTTGAATGTTCATAAAATATATGTGGAGTTTAAAATTCCCCTTGGCTTTCTTTAAAGTACATCCATTAGAGGGACAGTGGAGAGGTATTTTTCATCTGTTTGAAATAATTTTTTCTCATCACTGTTGTTGAAAATAACCTGTTAGAAGCTTACTTGTACAATACATATTCTGACAAAAGTCCTTTTGCACTTAACTTCCCTCATCATGTCATTGTTCATAAGCATGCCACTCTTCATCTTTATGTACATGTGTACATTTTTTTCTGTATGGGCATTTGGATTGGGAAGAAAAATATGAGTAAAATATTGAATTCATTTGTACAGAAAACTCCAGGAAAGCTATAATTGGTAAATATTTGAACTTTCCTTCAAGAAAAGAGTCAGATATAATATTTGCAACAATAGCAATAATATATACTAAGAATAATTGAATTAATTTTTGGACCATTGTAAAAGCACCACAGGCCAGCAAAAATCATATAAATTTATTTCACAAATATTACTGAGCAACTACGTTAAGTCCAGCATTGCACTTGGCAGTGGTAAAACCGTAATTAGTCACATATCCAGCCTGGCTTCAAGAAGCTCACCATCTTGAACAGAGGCCACACTCATGAAATAAGTTGAACAGAGTTGAAAAATACTAATGGTTTGACAAGAATGCCATAGGAGCACAGAAGTGAAAGCGAATATTCAGACCAAGAGAGATCAAGCAGCGTTCAGCGAGACAGCAAACTTTGAGCTATGTCTTAAAGGATGAACAGAATTTTTCCAGGCTTAAAATGTGGATAGAAAGGTTTTAGAATAAAGGAGGTTGTGTGAACAAAAGCTTGGAGGCATAAGAGTATGTGAATCTTTCAATTCTGCTAGAGTCTGGGTTGCATAGTGAACACTGTAGGGAATGGGACTATAAAGGTTACTATGATAACCACAACTTATTAAGCATTTGCTAGGTGCCAGGAGCTTGACACACATATCATTCTCTTGCTAAAACCCAGTACTGTATCATTTATATGGATACTGAAGTTATATTTAGAGATAAGAGAATTGCCCAATGTCACATAACCAATAAGTGGTAGGACTGGATTTCTGGACTGAGTCTATTGATGTCTAATGCTTGAACTGCAAGTGGAGTCGAAATGAGGTGGAAGGGCCTTGAATTGAAGTTAAGGGAGTTGGAGAAACATGGAAGGATTTTCTGCAGGGGAATGGAAAATTGAGGAAAAAAAAACTTTGGGTTATAATGTGGAGAGAATTTAGAGCAACGAGAGTTAAAATTAATCTGCAATTATGATGTTATTTAACTTTTTCAGGTAAGATTATTTCAAGGAGTAGAATGATAATGGGAATGGAAGGGAATACACTTAAAGAATTTCTTAGGATAATATCACTTGGGCTTGATTTTGGTTTGGGTAACTGAGTAGATCAAAATATCATTAGGGGAGAGAAAAGGATTCTGTGTTTCTCTTCCATATTCATGGAGATGGAAGAAGGCTTATACTGAAATAACACTGAAACTATGTTGATGTTAAAATGCTTCAGTTGTGTTTCAAGGAGGCTGTAGAAAAATTCAGCTAGGATATAGTTTTTTTTTTTTTTTTTTTTTTTGTTAGCTTTCATTTTAATCTCCCATTTCTTCTCAGGCTCTAGACAGCTAACGTGAGAAGGAGCAATCTGATTCACACATAAATACTGGCAATACAATGTATTAATTTTTCCAATGTTACTAAAATAATAAAAAAAACTTTGCCTCATGGAGGATAATACCCAAAGAAAGATTAAAAAAATCATTCACTTAATGTCAATGCTTTAAAGATTTATTTATTTGAAAGGCAGAGTTACAGAGATAGGCAGAAAGAGAGAGAGACAGATTGAGAGAGAGAGAGAGAGATTGAGAGAGAGATTTTCTATCTGCTGGTTTGCTTATGTCTGGGGCTGGGTCAGGCTGACTCCAAGAGCTAGGAGCCTCATCTAGTTCTTTCATGGTGGGTAACAGGGGCCCAAGTACTTGAGCCATCTTTTTACTGCTTTCCCAAGCTCATTAGCAAGGAGCTGGATCAGAAGTTGAGCAGACAGGACTGAAACCTGAGGCCATAAGTGATGCTGGCATTACAGTGGATTAACCCATTGTACTACTACCCAATGATTAATTTCTTGTGTTTTGTGAGGGCCCCAGGTTCTTGGGAAGTGAAAATAAGATAACTAGTATTTTGCACGTAAGACAAACGCAAATATTTTGGGGCCAGAATGTAGATTGGGGTAGGCAGAGTAATGCTACCCTCTTCCAAAGATGTCCATGGTTTGACTCCTGGAAATTCTGAATATGTGGTTACATGGCAGGTGCAATTTTGCAGTTAGCATCTAGGTTATGGATTTTAGAATGAGGTGATTATACTGGCTTATCTGGGTGGACTTAATGCAAGAATAGACTGTTAAAAGTGAAAGAGGAAGGCAGGCCAGTCAGTTAAACATGTGTAAATGGAAGAAAAGGCAGGAGAGACTTGAAGATGAATGGAATTCAACCCTGCATTGTTGGCCTTGCATATGGAGGGATATGGATGGACGAGAGGAGTGCACAGAAGCTGAGAAGTGCCCTCATCTGACTGCTGTAGAATTAAAGACCTCAGTCTTGCACCTGCAAGGAACTAATTTCTGCCAGAATGTGAAGTATCAAGGAAGCAGACTCTCCCCTGGACAATCTTACCTGTGAGATCATGAACTTTTCTTGTTCTAAGTTTGTGGTAATTTGTTATTGCGGTAATAACAAGCTAATGCAAATGACAATGAAAATGTTTACCTTATAGAAATGCAGAGATTTTAAATACAGAAATGTATGTACTAAAAAAAAGAAGAAATGTGTGTACTGCATCTAATACTTAGGAAATATTAAAAATGGTTAACTATTACTTTTGTCATTATAGCACTGATTCTAAGTTTAGACCTTGGCCTGCAGAGAATTTTTCCATTCAACAGGAGTGCCCTGGGACCGGCCTCCCCTGTGTCCATGGCTTGCTGCCATCAGTTTCAGAAAGAGGACTCCAAATCCAGGCATAATTTAAAGTAGACTTACAATTCCTCATATTCTTCTTGGGATCCACCTCCTCCAGGAATGACAATGAAGTCTAATTTTTAGAGAAAAGATACAAATTTTGCTCCTTAATACCCTTTCCCCCAAAAAATCAAGCATCATCAGAGACATCACAAATGCAATTCATGTTAAAGACAACACTCACCACTTAATCAAAGACCGTCTGTATTCAGGTCAATGATTAGGTCATGATTTCTCTCGAGGAACAATATGGTTAGTGTTTGCTTTATGCTCTGACACCAAAAGTCCCATTCAGGTGATCAGGACACAGAAGCAGTGTGCTTTCTCCCTTGTTGTCTTCCTGTCCAGGCTCCATTCATTTTACCACGGCATTCATACCACATTATTCCTTTGAAGGGCTACCTGTAGTTTATTGTTTTGGTAGTTAGGACAGGGACCATTTCAGGGCAGGATGTCTCAACTGCCAGTTACTGGAGTCTGCATCTCCCCATGAGTGGCTTCCTCTGTCTTTGGAGTTTCTTTCACCTGTGTGTCTGGCAGAGAGATAGGGAATTATTTCAGGACTGTGACTCCATCAGTGGCTAATGAAGTTGATGAATAAATTCCCCAGCTCTTGGGTGGAATCATCAAGTTTCCAGTACCCGAAGGCTTCATTTACCAATAGTGGCAGCTTGCTCAATTGGGTACCAATTATTGACTTCCTTCTCTTTCTGTTTAAAATCAGCACTCTATTGTTGGTGTTTCCTTAGATTGCATTCCCAATAAAGTATGTTCACTTGAACCTTGGTCTTAGGAGTGACTTTGGGAGGAAATACTAACAATACTCTACTATGACAAATATGCTTTTGTTGAAAATAACAGCACTTAGGAGCCCATGGAAGGAGAATGTAGTGCAACTAAATCTATCCGTAGGGCCAACATTGTGGTACAGTAGGTAAACCACTGGTTGCAATACTGGCATTCTATCTCAGATCACAGTTTCAAGTTTTGGCTGCTCCACTTCTGATTAAGCTTCCTGCTAATGCATTTGGGAGAAAGCAGCAGAAGATGGCCCAGTTACTTGGGATCCTACCTCCCATAGGGAAGGCCAGGATGGAATTCCTGGCTCCTGGGTTCTGCACTGGCTGGCTATTGAGGTCATTTTGGGAGGAAAACAGCAGGTGGAAGATTTCTCTCTTTCTCCTCTCTCTCTCTCTCTCTCTCTCTCTCTCTCTCCCTGTCACTCTGCCTTTCAAATAAATGAAAAATAAATCTAAAAATCTTAAAACAAATACGTCTGTACATACATTCCGTCCTCCATCTTCACCTCACCCCCTGCCTTTTGATTTGTTTAGTGATAAGATCTAAACATTGGTCTGTAATCTGATGAATAAATGCTTTGAACATGTTTTATGTTCTTGGCCCTTAGGGAATATCGGAGTGAAAACAAAATAATAAAAGATATATGTGGCACCTCTTCTGTAATCTTATTTTCTAGGAGAAAGATAATTATCAATTATTCAAATAACATATGTGGTTACAATTGTGAGAATAAGAAGAATACAATATCATAATTTTTAAAACAAAATTTATTTTAGCTTTTAGTAGTCCAAAAGGTTTTTAAAAATTCACAAGTTTCAGTTATGGTTACTTATCTGTTTAATATATTGCTTTTTTTTAAAGATTTTACTTATTTATTTGAGAGTTACAGACAGAGGGAGAGACAGAGAGAAACCATTTGCTTGTTCACTCCTCAAATGGCCACAACGGTTGGAGCTGAGCTGATCTGAAGCCAAGAGCCAGGAGCTTCTTCTGGGTCACCCATATGTGTACAGGAACCCAAGCACTTGGGCCATCTTTCATTCCTTTCTCAGGCCATAGCAGAAACTTGGATCAGAAGAGAAGCAGCTGGGATTACAAGTGATGCCCATATGGGATGCTGTTGCCACAAATGGAAGTTTAGACCACTAAGCCACAGTGCCGGTCCCAATTTACTTTTTATTTTTTTAAATATGTTATTTATTTGAGAGGTAGAGTTACAGATAGAGAGTGCGAGATACAGAGAGAAGGGTATATTTTTAATATAATAATAATTCCAAAATAGTTCTTCACAACAGCTCTCATTTCTAACTTTTTCATGTAAGAAGTACAGGTCATAAAACGTATTAGTTGCAGAACCATGGTGAATCTGACTTTCATTTATATGAATATCCATGTGCTAGAACTTTCATGGGTAAATGATAAGCATCGGTTTTATCTGTCAGCAAATGCAGGAAACGATGAGGGAATCTATTTTATTGAATGTAATTTTGACCCATAATGAAGAATTATTTTGGTAAATAAGTGAAAATTATGAAAACTGAAGGGTAACATGAATTTTTCATCCTTGAGTTCCTGATTTCCTTAAAAAAAAAAAACTGAAGCGCATTGTCAGGTGACTACTGTATATTTAAAGAAGGCAGATTTTTGCACTTTTCAGAGAAAAAGGTCTAAAGACCAAAACTTCTAAAGTGGGAGGTAGTTCAGTGTGGTTGGGAAGCTTTCACAAGAATCAGATTCTGACTCTACCTACAGTAGCAATACTCCCAGGGAGCAATAAACAGAGAGCACACTTGAAAAGATGAATCAAATTGCCTAGGGGAGCAGCTCCAAGTAACTCAGGTTTTAAGAGCACCTGGATGGAAGTTGAGACTGAGGATGAATATAAAAGAGTGGTGCAAAACTGCCGGTGTCGAGTCTAGGGGTTAAAACCCTGAGTAACTTTAATTTGCTAAAAATATTAAGATCACAAAAAAAGTTTGCCAAATATTTGGAATAAGCAACACAGAACACTTGTGAGCATGCACATATGTATGTCACCAACAGACTATTTATGAAGTACCAGGCAGCTGTTCCTAGGTTATGCTCCATACATTTTCCCCATCACATTTCATGTTGGTTGTGGATTGACTGGGTTCTAGTCTCTCGTGTCTTTTTCATCGCAGTTTTAAGGGGGCAGCTGCTCTCTTAATGTTTAGCACAGCAAAAACAAAATGACTGAACTGAACTGAACTATCTCAAGATTCACCAAGGTGTAGAACTTGAGGCAATTGCTTTCTTGCAGGAAAATTAACTAGCTGACATTCATACCATCCAAAAGTTGAAATAAGACATTTGAGGATCAATCTCTATATTACCAAACACTTTGAAAACTGGCTGCAAATGCAAAAGTTCTTTGAAATCTGTGTTGCTTTTTATCTCCATATCTAAATTCTCAATTTCCTGTCCCGCTTAGTCAATTTAGTGACTAGGAAAATTTTCTCATGTGTCCATGACCCCACATGCATCCATTTACAAAAGCCTATGTCAGCAGTGCTTTCTCTCACAGAAAATGGCATGAAAATGAAGAGCAATAAAAATTGGAAAGTTTTAAAAATAAACATTGTTGTGTATAAAGAGCTGATTTAAAAGGATGAGTGAGAAGGTGAATCTTTAACATATTGGTAACTAACATGTAAAATTAGTTCTAACATCATTTGGGGTTTTTTATTTTGTCTGTAATCCCAGCATATTTCCCCATTGCTTTGTCAGTGGGAAACCTTGTGATGGTCTTGGAGAAACTCCTTTCCCTGTCCTCTACTCCCTTCCTGTCTCCTCCTCTCTCCTCCCCTCTCCATTTCTCAATTGCCCTGGAGACCCTGGCTCCAAAAATAGCTATTTCTTTTCACAAGGAGCAAGTACGTGTCACTAGACTTGGGCATTCCTGCAGGCTTATGTGAAGTCCAGGAAAAACAGGTAAATTCCCAACCATATCCCCAGCAACTCCAGGCATTAGATCTACTTGTGGTTTAATTCCTGTAGACCTTCCACAATGTTGTTCTATAATATTTCCTATTTAGCATACTGGAGGGAAAGTCTATGTTTTGTGGAAAATTAAACTTCCCCAGAATTCAGTGTTAGTGTTATTCAAGGTCACTAAATGTTGCATAGCCCTAAGGAATTATTTCCGTCTATAAATTCAATTTCTTCAGTTTTGCTTTGGGCTGACTATCAATCTCATATCAATAGATTTACAGTATTTGCAAAATTTAAAAAAATGTTTTAGCTATTATTTATTCAAAAACTGTTGAGCTTCATCTCTGTAGAGGAGTCCAATTACAGATACAATAGACTCCTTGATATTGTCAACAAACTTACATTGTTTATTTTTTTCTATTTCTTTTTGTTATTTTTTATTTCAGAATAGTTATAATTTTACAGAACAAAAATTATAGAGTTGTGCAAAGAATTTCATGTATACATTGCTAAGCTTCCATTATTAATATCTTATGTTGGCCGGTGCTGTGGCTCACTTGGCTAATCCTCTGCCTACGACACCAGCACCCTGGGTTCTAGTCCCGGTTGGGGTGCCGGATTCTGTCCCGGTTGCTCCTCTTCCAGTTCAGCTCTCTGCTGTGGCCCAGGAAGGCAGTGGAGGATGGGTCAAGTGCTTGGGCCCTGCACCTGCATGGGAGACCATGAAGAAGCACCTGGCTCCTGGCTTCGGATCGGCGCAGCACCAGCCATAGCGGCCATTTGAGGGGTGAACCAAAGGAGGGAAGGCCTTTCTCTTTATCTCTCTCTCACTGTCCAACTCTGCCTGTCAAAAAAAAAATCTTATATTAGTATATTTGTCACAATCCATAAATCACACTCAACTCCCCATGTTTTTTTTCAAACTCCCTCTATCCCTCTCACCCGTTCCAACTTCTAGTAATCAATATCCCATTTTCATACTGAGGTTTTTTGTTTTGTTTTATTTTTCAGTTCCCACATATGAGGAAGAAAATTATATTTGTGTTTCTCTGCCTTATTTCATTTGACATGATATGCTCTAGTTCCACCCATTTTCCTGAAAAATAACAAGATTTTATTATTTTTATGGCTAAATAATATTCTATATGAATGTATGTATATATCACATTTTATTTGTTCATTCATCTAATGATAGATACCTTAGTTGATTCCATATCTTGGCTGTTGTGAACAGTGATACAATAAACATGATACTACTTGGATAGCATGTCTTTTGGATGTATACTAAGAAGTGAGATTACTGGGTCATTTGGCAGTTCTATTTCTGTTTTTTAAAGAATTCTCCATACTATTTTCCATAGTGACTGCACTAATTAACATTCCCTCCAAAAGTGTGTAAGTGTTCCCTTTTCTCTACATCCTCACCAGTATTTCTTATTTTCTTTTTTCTTAATAAGAGCCATTCTAACAGGGATGAGGTAATATTTCACTGTGGTTTTGATTTGCATTTTTCTGATGGGTAGTGAAATTGACCATTTTTTTTCATGTATCTGCTGGCCATTTGTGTTTCTGCTTTTGAGAACTATTAGGTTCCTTGCTCATTTAATAATTGGATTGGTTTGTTTTTTAGTTGCTGAGTTTTTTGGATATATTCTGGATATTAATCATTTGCCAAGTAATAACTTTCATATATTTCCCCTCATTCTGTCTCTTCACTATGATTGTTTCCTCTGCTGTACAGAAGATTCTGAGTTTGAAATAGTCTCATCTGTTGAGCTTTGCTATTGTAGCCTGAAGTTTTGAGGTCTTATCCAAAAAATCATTGCCTACTCTAATGTCTTGAAGTGTTTCTCCTATGTTTTCTTCTAGCAACTTCAAAATATCAAGTCTTATATTAAAGTCTTTGATCTGCCTTGAATTTGCTTTCATTCATGCTAGGGATCTAATTTCATTCTCCTACATATGAATATCTAGTTTTGCCAGCACCATTATTATTATTTTTTAAAATTTATTTGACAGGTAGAGTTATAGACAGCGGGAGAGAGAGACAGAGAGAAAGGTCCTCTCTCCATTGGTTCACTCCCCAAATGGCCGCCGTGGCCAGCACCATGCCAATCCGAAGCCAGGAGCCAGGTACCCCATCCTGGTCTCCCACATAGGGCCAGCACCATTATTGAAAAGACTCTTAGATGTGTCCTCTTGGCAACTTTGTATAAAAAGTCAGTTGGTTGTATGTATGTCGTTGAATTTCTGGGGTCTCTGTTGTATTGTATAGTGTTTTAAATTGTGCTATTTTAACCACTATAGCCTGGCGGTATGCTTTGAAATCAAGTATTTGATTCCTTTTGCTTATTTTTGTTAATTTTTTATTGTTTTGGCTATTCTGGATCTTTTTTAGTTCCTTATGAATTTTAGGATTTTTTTTCTAGTTCTATAAAAAATGTCATTTTTATTTTGATGAGCACTGCATTGAATCTGTAGATTGGTTTAAGTAGTATGGATATTTTAATAACAATTCTTTCAATCCATGAATATAGAATATCTTTCTATCTTTTTTGGTCCTTGATGATTTGTTCTTTTAGCAGTGTTTATAATTTTCACTGTAAAGATCTTTCCCTTCTTTGGTTAAGTTTATTCCCAAATATTTAAAATTTTTAATAGATATTCTGAATAGAATTTCTTTCTTGATTTAACTTTCCACAAAATCATTATTGGTGTATACAATGCTAATGTTTTTTGTAAGTTATTTTATATCTCATGACTTCACTGGATTGGTTTATCAAATTGGTTTAGCAGATTTTTGGTGGCACATGTGGGTTTTTCTATGTCCAAAATCATGTTAGCTGCAAACATAGTTATTTTTGCTTCCTGCTTTCCAGTTTTGATGCCTTTTATTTCTTTGTCTTTATTAATTACTCTTGCTAATACTACAAATACTATATTGAATGAATTGTGAAAATGGACATCCTTGTTCTATTCCATCCTACTTTCAGCTTTTCCCTATCTGGTCTGATATTGGCTGTTGGTTTGTCATGCATAGCCTTTGTGATTTTGAAGTACATTTCTTCTATAACTAATTTATTGAGAGGTTTTATCATGAAGGGATGTTAAATCTGTCATTCCTCCACGAAGAGGGGGAGTGACATAATGGTGCCGTGACTCGGATATGAAGCCTAGGCAGGGTTTAGTGTCGTTCCTCCACGAAGAGGAGTGACTCGGATAGCAAACCTAGGAGGGAAGAAACGGGAAGAAGTGGGAAAATACCGGAGAGAGAGACTAGCAAAGAGCCTAGGGGAAAGCCGGACGGAAAAGGTGCCGGAAGAAGCTATCGAAAGCCTAGGCATAGACTCGGATATGGACTGTGGGAAAGAAGTTAGGATTTAAAGTGAAAGCAAGAAGAAACTTAGATACGGACTGCAGGTTGAAAGTGAAAGTGAAACCTATAAGAAACTTAGACTTGGATACGGACTGTGGGGAGAGGCCAGGAGAAATGAGGGAGGAATATTGTTGGAAGAAAACTTAGGGAAACATACCGGGTAGAGAAAAATGTTAGGGAGGATGAAGCCGCGAGTGCAGGCCGAGGCGGAGACGTAAGCCAGCTTGGAATTCTTCAAGTCAGCCCGGGGAGCAAAAGGCGAAAATCTGGAACCAGAGGCAGAGACGTGGGCCGCCAGGTTGGAATTCGCCAGGTTAGTCCGGGGAACTTGGACTGAATGCCGGCGGCAGAAACGTGAGCTGGGGCTGTGTGACTTGCGGAAGCCGCCGCGTGCAGAGAGAGCACGGGGCGTGAATAGATAGGGAACATGGGCCTAGTGCGAGGCCGTGGTGCGGGCGCGAAGGGGCGCGGAGACCGCGGAGTGTGCGCGCGAAGCCGAGCCGCGCAGAGCCGGGAGCCCGCCGCAGGGCGGGCGCCGGGAAGCCGCGCAGATGAGAGAAGCGCGGGCTGAAGCGGCTCAGAGCCGGGAAGCCGCCACGGGGCGGCGAGCCGCCAAGAAGCAGCCTCGGGGCGGGTGCCGGGAAGCCGCAGGGATAAGAGAAACAGAAGCTTAGAAGTAAAATGAGAGAAGAAGTAAAATGGGAGAGATAGGAATGCCCGAAGATAGAGAAATAGAGAAAAATAAGGCCTCCCCACACCACAGCAATGAGAGAGCTTGGATTCGGTCTGCCTGAGTAGGGAGGTGGTGAGCACCTGCGGGCGGCTAGCAGCTTATGCGCCGCAGGTCACCGAAGACAGGCACGAATTAACATCAATAAGTCTCCCCACAACATGGCAATGAGAGAGCTTGGATTCGGTCTGCCTGATTAGGCGATAAGCACCAGCAGGCAGCTCGACCAGAGCATGAGCTGCAGGTCACCGAAGATAGGCACGTTATCAACACCAATAAGTCTCCCCACAATACGGCAATGAGAAGGCTTGGATTCGGTTTGCCTGATTGGTAGGGCTTGTAAGCACCTTCAGGCAGTTCTAGCAGAGCAGAGCATGCGCTGCAGGGCACCGAACACATGGAATCATCAGCGCCTAAAAACCTCCTCACAACATGGCAAAGAGAGGACCCGGACTCGGTTTGCCTGATTGGTAGGGCTTGTAAGCACCTGTGGGCAACTCTAGCAAGCAGAGCAGAGTGTGTGCCACGGGGCACCGAAGACAGGCGCGTATCAACGCCAAAAATAAAAAGAAAGGGGGATCTGTGGGGAGCAACTCGGACTAGACTAAGTTACTGGAATTAAGACTTATTCTATGCATCTGCTCTCCCACAATATGGCGCTGAGAAGGGAGAAACAGCTTCTACACAGCTGCCTCCAGTTCAACCAATAAACAGCAGGACCTGCTCCTCATTGGAGGAGAGCATTGTACTCGGCATGTGGGTAGCAGAGTTGGGATTGGTGGAAGAGGACTATAAAGGAGGAGAGAGACGGCATGCACCAGGAACATCTAAGAGGAACATCTATCTGAGGGAACACCTGTGCAGCCCCCGAGAGAGCCGGCCGGCGGTGTGCCGCTCCCCCGCGGAAGTGGGGAAAAGCGGCAGGGGGAACCGCCCTTCCACGGAGGTGGAAGGGACAGTAGCCAACCCGGGAAGAACCAGCAGCAAACCCGGGGAGGGCTGAGCAGACGAAAGAACAGCGCAGGGTCCTGTGTCGTTCCTCCACGAAGAGGGGGAGCGACAAAATCTTGTCAAATGTATTCATCTATTGATCATGTGGCTTTTGTTCTTCCTTCTGTTGATGTTGCAGCATTGTTGATTTGCAGCATTGAACTACCCTTGCATTCCAGGGATAAAATCCCATTGATTGGAATATATGATCGTCCTTGATGTAGTATTCTATTTGGTTTGCTATGATTTTTTGAGAAATTTTGCATCTGTGTTCATCAAAGGTAATGGTTGGTATTTTTCTTTTTGTGTTGTCTCTTTGTTTGGTTTTGGTATCAGAGTAATGCTGGTCTCATAGAAAGTTTAGCAGAGTTGAATCATTTTAAATATTATGGAATAGTTTGAAGAGTATTAAAGTTAGTTCCTCTTTAAATATGTCTTGTAGAATTCAGGCCATCCAGTTCTGAATTTGATGGGAGACTTTTAATTATTGCTTCAATGTCATTATTTGTTATAGGCCTATTTATATTTTCTATATCTTCTTGTTTTCATATTGGTAGATTATATGTATCTAGGAATTTATTCATTTCTTTGAAGTTTTTCCAGTGTTAGTGTATGGCTGTTCCTAGTGGTTCTTATGATTTTTTGTATTTTTGCATTGTCAGTGGTAAAGTTTCCTTTTTATCTTTATTTTTGTTTATTTGCATTTTTTCCTCTTTTTCCTTGTTGGTCTGGATAAAAGTTTGTCTATTTTGTTTTGCTCATCTTTTGTATTTTTTTGGTTTCAATGTCATTTATTTTTACTCTGATTTTTAGTGTTAATTTTGGGTTTTTTATATTTTTATTTTTCCAAATCCTTGAGATGATATTCCTTCAGATCATTCTATTTTTTTAATGTGAACATTTATTTCTATAAATTTCTCTTACCATTGCTCTTCTTGTATCCCAAAGGCTTTGACATCGTGTGTTTTCATTTTCACTAGTTTTAAATTTTTTTAATCTCTTCTTTGATTTCTGGAATATCCATTGGTCATTTAGGAGCATGTTGTTCAATTGCCATGCATTTTTAAGTTTCTATTTTTTTCTTACTGTTGATTTCTGGTTTTATTTATTCCTTTGTGGTCTGAGAAGATATATGGTATGATTTATGTTTTTAAAAAGTATGCTGAAGCTTGATTTGTAGACTAATATATGGTCTATCCTAAAACATATTACAAATGATGATGAGAAGAATGTGTATTCTGTATTTGTTGTGTTAAGTGCTCTGTAAACACCTTTTAGATCCATTTCCTCTGTAAAATGTTTCAACTCTGATATCTCTGTTTATTTGCTGTCTGGATAATCTTCCATTGATGACAGTGGGATTTTGAAGCCCTCTACTGCTATTTTACTGGAGTTTTTCTCTCCTTTTAGGTTGAATAATATTTGGTTCATATACATATACACGTATATGTATATACATAAAGGTGTTCTTGTGTTGGGTGCATATATATTTATGATATTTATGATTTTTATATCTTCTTGCTTAATCAATCCTCAAATCAATATATAATGTTCTTTCTTGTTTCTTTTTACAGGTTTTGATTTAAAGTCTGTCTTATCTGACATGAGTATTACTACTCTACCTCATTTTTGTTTCCATAGTATATCTTTTCACAAGACTTGATTTTTGAACCTACGTGTATATTTACCTGTGAAATGAAGTTTTGGAGTCAGCATAGAGGGTCTTTTCTTTTTTTATTCAATTGGACAATCTATAAACTTTGGGGTATTTGACCCATTCACATCCAACTTAATACCAACAGATAAATTCTAACTTTTGTCATTTTGTTGATTGCTTACTGATTGTGTCTACTCAGTGAATTTTGAGCTGTCATATAATTTCATGATGCTAATTTCTAATGTAAGACTCCTTCAGGATTTTTTGTAAGGCTGATGTAGTAGTGAGGAATTCTCTCAGTTTTTGCTTGTCTGGGGGAAATATTTTATTTCTCCTTCATTTCTAAAGTATAGTTTCATTGTATATAATATTCTTGTTTAGAAGTCTTTTTCTTTAAAGACCTTGAATGTATCATCGCACTCTATTTTGGACTGTAGGGTTTCTTCTGAGGAGTCTTCTGTAATGTAATGGGTTTTCCTTTTCATGTAAGTTGATATTTTTCTTGTACTGTCTTCTCTCCTTGGCATTAATGTTTGACATTTTGAGCCCCATGTGCCTTGGAAAAGTTATTTTTAGATTGAGTTTTTTTTGGAGTTCTTTGAGCTTTCTGTTTCTGGATGTCTCCATATCTCTTTTCAAAGCTTGGGAAGTTTTCAATTATTATTTTTCCCCCTATTCCCCTTCCAAAATCCTTATAATATGAATATTTATTAACAGTGGTATCCCATATGTAGCATAGGTTTGTTTTATTTTATTTAATTATTTCTTTATGCTTGTCTGATGGTTTATCATAGAAGTATTATCTTGAGATCAGAAATTTTTGCCTCTGCTTAGTCTATTCTGTTATTGAAACTCTCACTTGCATTTTTTGTTTCATTGATTGAAGTCTTTAGCTTCAAAGTTTCTATCTGGTTCTTTTTAATGATTTCTATCTTAATGATTTCTATCATATCATTGTTTTTCCCCTGATTTCTTTAAACTATCTATCTTATTCACTTGTATCTCGCTGATTTCCTTAGGATGTTATTTTGAATGTTTTTTGACTTTTCATTGATTTCCTTCAGATCAGGATCAATTTGCAGGGAACTATTGTGTTCTTTTGGAGATATCATGCTTCTTTATTTCTTAATGTTTCCTGTGTTCCTGTGGCATAATAGCGCCTTTTCCTTTATGGATTAGCTTCCATTATAAAATGAGTTTTTATTTTAACAGAATATTGAATATCACTTGAGTTATTGCTTTAGCTTTGGAATTGTATCTAAGTGGCCCTGGAATTGTATCACCTGAGTGATTTCTTTAGCTTTAATTAGTGTTATCAGTATCTATGAGTGCCATAGTTGTCTAGTCTGCAGTAGTCGGCGTAGGTAGTAGTATTACTTGGAAGCAGATGTAGATTTCCTATGGTGTGTATATTCAGTTCCCAGAGAGTTGGGTGTCAATCACTTTAGAGTTTGTAATGGTCTGAGCCTCGGTATTCATGCTGAGGGATACAAAGGGGACTTTACCCTTGCCCTGCCAGGCAAGTCTAAGTGATGTAAGTGATGCTAGAGCTTCTGGTACCACTAGCTGTGACTCTAGGACAAGTGATGTGGATGGGACTGCCCTCATGTCTTATTGGGAGAATAGGGCATGTAAATGCACTAGGGCATGTAGAGGGGACTCTACCCTAATTCTACAGAGTGGTTATAAGATATACTTGGGATTTTGCACTGGCAAGTTTTGTCTGGAGTGGTGGAATGCAGGTAAATTCTTCCCTAAATCTCACAAGGTATATTATGGCGACTCTGAGGAATCTAGTACTACTAGTCACAGTCCTATAGCTACAGGATGCAGTGTAGTAATTATTTACATCTCACAGGGTGAGAGATAGTTGTGTTGGGGATTGCAGACTGGCAGTCACCAGTATGAAGCAGAGACTGAATGCAGATAGGGCTCTTTAGATACCACAACTGTTTGCAAGTTACTCCAGGGATTGCAGCCCCAAAAGTAACATTTTAAGATGTATAGGGCAGAAAGGAAACTGCCCCCTGTTCTCACAGGATATGCAAGGGTGATGCTGAAGTTTGTGTCCTGGGCACCGAACACCATGTGCTGAAAAATTAAAGAGAGTCCTTATTTAGGTCTGGTACTCTTGGATTTTTTATAGTATGTTCCTTGTTCTGAGCCCCAGAAATTCTGGGGAACTTCCCTGGATTGTGCAAAGTGAGCAAACATGGCCCTGTGGTTTGTGCTCTGAATTCCTGTGGTTACAGAGTTTAGGGTGTCTGCTCTCTGACTTGAACGTGCCCTGTCTCTAGCTCTGGTGGTTTCTGGTGGCAGCAAGGCTGCTTGCCATTCCTTAAGGCAGAATGGAGTTTAGCAGTACCTCTATCAAGGAGCTCAGAGTCTGGCCACTTTGGGGGAAGAGGGAGGCAATATGGGCTCTTTGTTTGGATCAAAGTAGCTATGTGGATGTGTTCAATCCAGATCTTCCACTTTCTAGCCACTTTCCTGATAATGTGCCTGGGAACACAGTGAATCATGGTCCAAGTAATTGTGACACCAGATGGAATTCCTTCATACTGACTTTGGCCTGGCCCAGCCCTGGTTGTTGCAAACATTTGGGGTATGAACCTGCAAATTGAAGAACTCTCTTTCTCTCTGTACTACTCTGTCTTTCAAATAAGTAAATAAATCTTAAAAAAAAAAACCCTCTGAGTCTCCCTCTTTTATGAAGCATGCCTTTATAACTAAAGCCCAAACTGCACTGTCTGGTCTGAAATTCCTATTGCATGTGTCACTTCATTAATAATGACTTATATTTCTTATGCCTCTTTCATACTATATTTATCTCTATAGCACTTACCACTGTCTAGCATACTGTCCTTTTAACTTATTTATTTTGTTTATTGTCTAGCTCCTCACAATAGAATTTAAACTTCACCAAGAAAGGTGTATTATTTTCCTAGGGTTGCTCTACAAATCACCACAAACTGGATGGGCTATTGTAAGAGAAATTTATTTTCTCAGAGTTCTGGGAGTTAGAAGTCCACAATCAAGGTGTTGATAAAGTAAGTTTCCCCTGGAGCCTCTGAGAGACAACAGAATCCATTTCTCTCTGATGGCTTTTGCTGATTTCTGACGATCCTTGGCATTCCTTGGTTTGGAACTTCACAAACATGATCTCTGCATTTGTCTTAACATGGTCTTCTTCTCTCTGTGTCTTCTCCTTTTTTTCTCTTAAAGTAAGATTCTTTAAAATTAAAAAAAAAATATTTGAAAGGCAGAGAGAGACACACAGACAGACAGATATAGAGAGATCTTCTATCTGTAGACTTACTTTCTAAATGCCTCAAAGCCAGAGCTAGGCCAGGCTAAGCCAAAAGCCAAAACAGAAGCTGTGGCCTAGCATATGGCAGAGACCCAAATAGTTAAGCATGTCTACTGCCTCCCAATGTATGCATTAGCAAGAAGCTGAGACTGGCAACAGATTCAAGACAGAGATCTGGGCTCTCCAACAGGGGCTGTGATCATCCCAGTCATGTCTTAACTGCTGTGCGAAAACCCACTCCAAAAGGTCACTCTAAAGGAAACCTGAAGTTATGATCATCCAATCCAGATTGATATCATCTCAAGGTCCTTACTTTGATTACATCTGCAATGAACATTTTTTTTCAAGATTTATTTTTATTTATTTGAAAGACAGATTTACAGAGAGGCAGAGAGAGAGGGGGAGAGAGAGAGAGAGAGAGAGAGAGAGAGAGAGGTCTTCCATCTGCTGGTTCACTCCCCAATTGGCCACAATGGCCAGAGCTGTGCTGATCCAAAGCCAGGAGCCAGGAGCTTCTTCCTGGTCTCCCACGCAGGTGCAGGGGCCCAAGGACTTGGGCCATCTTCTACTGCTATCCCAGGCCATAGCAAAGAGCTGGATTAGAAGAGGAAAGCCGAGACTAGAACCGGTGCCTGGGATGCTGGTGCTTCAGGCCAGGGCTTTAACCCACTGCACCATAGTCCAGCCCCTGCAATGAACCTTTATTACAAGCAAGTATTGACACTCACGGTGGACTTATCTTTTGTGGGTCATAAATCAACTTACAATTGAAGGTATAATTATCTTGATGTGTTCACTGTGATGTCTTCAGCCCCTGGACAAGAGTGTAGAATGTAGTAAGTACTCAATAAATATTTGTTAAATGAATGTATTGATAAGTGAAACATGCCACTCCCTGAATCAGCCACTAGGATAATTGCAATTTAAGTACGTTTTTTGAGGGTAAAACCCCTCATACTGTTTGTACAATTTGAATGTCTTAAAATGATTCTATGTATGTAGCTAATTGTGCATAAATAATGGGAATGGATAAAGGAGTCAACTGATATCACTTTTAACTGCTTTATCTTGCAATACAAGCATCCTGTTCCTCCTTACTTCCTTTCAGAAGAAGCATTTGCCAAGGGAGGGTGGGATTTTTATGTCCAAGAGACCTATTCTTTCTCCAAGAGTAAAAAGATGTATGAAATCCTTCATATGAATTCTAATATTGAGAATCAGTGATAAAAATCCATCATTAAGATAATTAAAAATATCACACCTACTAAACTAAAATATTTACTAAATAAAATATTATATTCATGTTTTCTACTGTTGATATGTCAACAATGTCCAAGATCAGAAATCAGAAAAAACATAATTTAGAGCATATTACCAATAATTTAGTCTTTTTCTCTCATAAATATTGGCTAAAATGCTAATTTGTCTGTCTAAATCCACAATTAAAAAGCATTCCTCATGCTATCTATTTCCTCTGTGATCTGTCCATATTATAAAAACTACCCAGGACTTCGACTATGAAAATTATATAGAATTGGCAGAAAAAGTTCTGGGTTATATTGCACTAACTCACCATTTAGTTACTCACTAGACTAAATTTAAAGGCCAGAGATATATTTAGGATGAATCTTTGCTCATATATTTTCAGAACAAAATTAAACATTTCCTGAACAAAATCTCATTAGAAAAATAGAGGTAGGAAATATTTTGTAGAATTGAAGTCTGCTGCTGCCTGATGTCCATTCATCCACTTTTTCATTTTATTTTGTGCCTTGAATATGCAATTAAAATATTACTTCCCTTATATTTATAATGTATATATATATTTCCTTATATTTATAATGTATATATGTGTGAAAAATATGTGCTGCATTCATTTTCTCTATACTGATAGTAACCTCTCCTACTCACATAAAAAGAAAGAGCCTTGAACATCATATAGAGAGTTTTCAGTTGAAAAAGTTACGTTCAGGAAAGGTGAGTCTTTTTCCAGGAACTAAACACACACACACACCCACCCATCCACCCCTGCCTCCACACACAACTTTTACATATGTTAGGGTAATGATTTAAAAAATATTGCATATTTATATAGAGGAAAAAATTATCTAAGTATAGAGGCAAAATTATCTAGTGAAGCATATCAAATAAGTGTTTCCTTCACACACCAACATTCAGTATTCAAAACAAACATTCAGTATTCAAAAGCAAAACAACTAAAGAGTTACTCCAAAAAAAAATCTGTGAGAAAAGAAATGAACCTATTATAGACTGACTGATTGGTTACCAGGGTCACAGGCCTGATTTTTAGCCACGTCTTAGAGCTCCAAGAGTGGCGTCCAGATGCTTCTTAGGTATGTGTGCCATTATTTTAGCAAAAGAAACCTTTTCACCCTTAGTCACGTCAAAGCACAAAGGATTCCATAAATCAGTGCCAGGCTTGTTTTTAGTCTTAAATACCTGTTCACATATATATTTATATCATGTATATTTTATTGCCTTGTTTTCAGAATAAGGATTTAAGAGATTAAAATCTACTTTTTCAGCACTCTTTTCTGCTGTTTTATCCATCTTAAAATTTTGTTTTGTTTCGGCGATGAAATTCAGCTTGTCAGTTTAATTTTTATGGTGAATTCCAGGGAATAAATTCAAGCTACAAGATTTCCACTGAAATGCTAAAAACTAGACTCTAAACAAATATAAAACTAGAATACCATTTTCACAAGATTTATAAATTTAAAAAGACTAACTTTGTTTGCCTTGATTCTGAAAGCATGACCAACCTATTTGTCTTTGAGAAATACAGAAATATTTGAAATTCCCCAGCAATCTTGGGCTCACAAATGGAAACATTTGGCTCACAGAGGTGTGTCTGCTTTTGGTTCTATGTAATTAGAATGTACAGATTTGACATCAAATGTGTTATACTGTAGTTACAACAAAAAGAACTGAGGACAAATGTGTAAAAGGTTGGATGCAATTTAGACTACAATGTTCTAGAAGTGGAGACAGAAAGAATGAGTAAGCCAAGTGAAAAAAGTCCCTGGTGTCTATATAATAGATCAGCATACTAAGCAATGTTCGGAATACAGCAGTTGTCTTACTTTGAGCAATGTAGAAGAACCAGCTAAGTACATCCTATTCAAAGCTCCACAGTAATGGAAGTTGTTTACCCTATTCCGCATTAAACCAGCTGATGACAACCAAATTTGTGTTTTATTTCTTCTTGCCTATTCATACAAAATTCAGACTATATTACTTGACTGTGAATAATTGATCAACACAATTAACTGAACTATTTAGAGCATTTAGATAATAATAAGATAACTTAAAGAAGCAGTAAGCAAATATATGAGGAGAAATATACCTGTAAACTCTCTGAACAACTAGTTCATGGTTCAATCTATTGTGATCTCATAGTAAAGATTTCTTTTTTCACTTGTCAATGGGTTCATGACTGAAACCAGTAAAACAAAAGACAGATTAGCAAGAGAAGATAAAAATTTACTTAGCATAAATTAATTTTTTTAAATAAATACTCACGGGGAGAGCATTGTGGTATAGCAGATTAAGTCACTGCTTGGGATACTCACATTCCCTAACGAGTGCCAGTTGAGTCCCTGCTACTCTACTACTGATCTCTCTTCTGTGCTAACTCACCTGGAAAGCAGCAGACAGTGGCACAATTAATCGAGTCTCTGTCACCCATGCGGGAATCCAGTGGAATTCTTGACTCCTGGCTTCAGTCTATCCAAGTCCTGGCTGTTGCAGGCATTTGGGGAGTGAACCACTGGATGGAAGATCTATTTCTCTTTCTCTCTATCCTTCTTTCTTTCTTTTCTTTGTGATCCCTTCCCTAACATAAATAAATCACACAACAACAGGAGGGCATCTTCTGTAGCACTTCAAAATTAGGTGTTTTAGATTGAGTATTATAAAGAAAAGGCAGCTAAAGCAGATTTTTAATTTTAACTCTGAAACTCAGTATAGTAGACTAGTTACCTACTATGTGTAAGTGGTCATAGAAAGGATTTCAAATAGGAAAACAGTCTGGAAGTAAATCGATGTGAAACTGTGAACTTGGAGGAAGAAAGCATTGTGGACAATCAGGGCAATTGTGGGAGGCCATGGAGACTCCTCACAGGGAGCAATTATGTCTTAGATTGTAGCAGGAGCTTGATTAAGCCAGAAGAATAAACGTAAACACTACTAATTCAACAAGGATCCTTACCCTATTTCTTAATTTTCCTTCTTAATTGTGGCCTATGAGGCGGGGTCTTCAAAAGTCCATGTAAAATGAGAATTTTGAAAAAAACTATGCCAGGTCAGAGCTGCAGAGCATCAGGCTAGGTTCCCGCCTGTGCCGCTGGCATCCCATATGAGGGCCAGCTTTAGTCCCAGATGCTCCACTTCCGATCCAGCTCTCTGCAGATGAGCCTGGGGAGAGCAGCAGAAGATAATCCAAGCACTTGGGCCTCTGCATCCATCTAAATAATTTAAATATGCTGGTACAATCAACTTGAATGGGAAGAAAAAAGGCAGAAAGATGAATTTTTAAAAATTAAGAGTCATTTGGGAAGAAATCTAATTATTCTATATTCCTTTTGACCATTAGTGAGATGGTTTTAGAAACAGTAACCTATACTTTTTTTTTTCTGATCATAAAAAATTAATATTCTTGCTATGATATTCTCTCCCATCCACTATTCTGCTTTTCTTAGTTTCAGTTAACTGGAAACAGTAAGTGGAAAATTCCAGAACTCAACAATCTGTAAGTTTAAAATTGTATGTTTTCTGAGTAGTATGATGACATCTTGTGCCATTCCCCTCTGTCCCACTCAAAATGCGAATCATTCCTGTGTTTGGCATATCTATTCTGTGTGCACTACCTGCCTGTTAATCACTAGGCCTAGTAGCCATCTCAGTCATCAGATCAACTATGTGGCATCACAATGGTGTATTCAAGCATTCCTTGCAAAGTGACTTAAGACTGCAACACAATGCCTATGTCATTCACTTCACTAAATTTCATCTCATTCTATCATCTTTTAAGATCATAAGAAAAAGGGTGAGGACAGCACATATATTTCAATAGAAAACATTTACATGTTTGTTACAATAAATTGTTATAATTGTTCTATTTTATTAGTAGTAGCTGTTGATATCTTACAATGCTTAATTTATAAATTAAACTTTATCATAGATATGTATGCATAAGAAAAAACTTCGTGTATATATGATTCAGTATTATCTGTGGTTTCCGACCTTGCTGATGCTCTTGAAATATATCCCCAAAGATAGGGGCAAGACAACTGAAGAACCTTACAAAGAAAATAATGAAAATTACAAACAACCCCTCAAGTAACCCCTCAAAACTACCTGGACTTTCAGTTGCCAGAGAAAATCAGTGTTGGTATTTATTTTATGCTTAGCTTTCTTTAAAAAATGATATATTTGTATACTTAAATTATTTGGAAGGCTTTATAACAAACTTTTTTTTCACTTTTATATTATAAGCATTTCCCTACAATTTTAAATATAATTGTAAAATTTAATTTATAAAATACCCACATGCATTTGCTCCTGTGAACATAATTATTTAGCCAATCCATCATTGACAGAAATTTTAGTTGTTCCATTATTTCTTTGTCTCAATACAAATAACACCCTTCTTTGAAAGTATTTATATACATGATAGATTTATCTCATATTTCTGAGTTAAAGTGTGTGTAAATTTTAAGATCTTTACAAAACTCTTAAAAATACTCCAGAAATCTTGTAGCAATTCATGTCTGTATTAGAATATTTTACAAGTGTCTATTTCTCCATCCTCATGGAAACATTGGATAATAACATATGAAGAATAAAAAAATTGCTCATTTGATAGGTGAATATGGCATTGTATAGTTGTTTTAATTTGCATTTCTTTAATTAGTAGGACAGTTTGAATATTTTTAAAATGTAATTTATGAATAATTTGCATTTTCCTTTTGCAAGTTTGTATTTCTTTGCCTGATTTTCTACTGGGATTTTTGCTTTCCTAAATTATCTGATTTTTTTGACATATGATTGAAAATATATTTTTGTATTACTTTCATCTTTCCTATACCTCTATTTATGGTATCTTTGAATGATTTCAAGTATGTGTGTGTATATTTTAATAGTGTCAGAGCTATCAACTTTTTCTTTATTTCTTCCACTTGTTTTGTACTTAGGGTTTTTTTATTATTTAATCAAGAGATGAATAACTATTTATGTATATTTTAATCTCACACCTACTGGTTTCTGTGCACTTAATATTATCATCCTTTATGAAATTTTTGACATGTAGTTGGAAGTAAAGCTCTAACTCTAATCTCAACATTTTTCCAAATAATTAACCTATTTTCACAGTATAATTTACTGAATAATCAACCCATTCCCTCCAGATCTTAAATGTCACCTCTTATCATGTCATATACTATTAATTACATATACATATAGAAAATCTATCCTTATGTCACTATTCCATGGCTTTAATTTTTACTGCCTCATTTCTTTTCATATGTGGCAATGAGAGTCTTCCTTTTATAATTCCTAAAAGTTAGTCCTGTTTGTTTCAAGTTATACTTTTGGCCGGCGCCGCGGCTCACTAGGCTAATCCTCCGCCTTGCGGCGCTGGCACACCGGGTTCTAGTCCCGGTCGGGGCGCCGGATTCTGTCCCGGTTGCTCCTCTTCCAGGCCAGCTCTCTGCTGTGGCCAGGGAGTGCAGTGGAGGATAGCCCAAGTCCTTGGGCCCTGCACCCCATGGGAGACCAGGAGAAGTACCTGGCTCCTGCCATCGGATCAGCACGGTGCGCCAGCTGCGGCGCCCATTGGAGGGTGAACCGATGGCAAAGGAAGACCTTTTTCTCTGTCTCTCTCTCTCACTGTCCACTCTGCCTGTAAAAAACAAAACAAAACAAAACAAAACCACACACTCAAGTTATACTTTTGAAACATACTCTCAAGTTAAAGCTGATTTGAGTTGCATTACATCTCTAAATAGATTTGGAGATTGTGGCATGTAGAATAATGATCATGCAAAGATAGCCTTCTCATAACCCACAGAACCTGTGAATTTGTTACCCTGTATGGAAAAGGGGATTTTTGAAAATTATTTTTTTGGAAATGAAGAGACAGATACACAGACATACAGGAAGCGGGCTCCTGTTTACTCCTTCACTCTCCAAATGCCTGTAGTGACCAGGGCTGGGCTAGGTCGGATCCCGTGGCCACATACTCAATCCATCCAAGTCTCCCATGTTGGTGCTCAGTGACCCAATTACTTGCGCCACCATGGCTGCCTCCCAGCATCTGCATCAGGGAGGAGCTGCATTGAGGACTCCAGTATGGATGTGGACATCCTTACTGCTATGCCATCTCATCATCCTGGCAAAAAGGATTTTTGTGAGTGTGAGCAAATTAAATATCTTATTATATTTTCCTGCATTAGCTATATGAGTGCAATGTAACCAAAAAGGTTCTTACAAGGAAAACATGGAGGGAGGAAGTCAGCTTTTGACAAAGCAGAGGAAAAAGGGGAGAGAGGTTCAAAAACGCTACACTGGCTGGCTTTGAAGATGGAGGAAAGGATCGAGTCCAGGAACCCAGGTGGCTGTAGAAACTGGGAACACCAAGTGAAGAGATTACACTCCACCCCACCCCACCCCACCTCAGAACCTCCAGGAGGAAAGCAGCATGCTAACACCTTGATTTTAACTCACCAAGACCTATTTTGGATTTTTGATTTCCAGAACTCTAACAGAATGCGTTTGTATTATTTTTAGCTGAAAAACTTGTGAAAATCTGTTACAGCAATGATAGAAAATGAAGACAAAGGCAACCGACTATCACAAAGCTGAACTTTGCTTCCAGAACATAATATGCCACAACTTTGACTTATATTTTCTTTTTTTAAAATAATTTTTAAAAATTTTATTTAAGTTATGCAAGTTTCATATATTTCAAATATACAGATTTAGGAACATAGTGAAGCTTCCTCCCCATCCTCCCTCCTGTCACACTCCAATCCTTCTTCCTCCTCTCTCATTCCCATCCGCCTACAGCGCCGGCACCTCAGGTTCTAGTCCCAGTTGGGGTGCCAGCTTCTGTCCCAGTTGCTCCTCTTCCAGTCCAGCTCTCTGCTGTGGCCCGGGAAGGCAGTGGAGGATGGCCCAGGTCCTTGGGCCCTGCACCCGCATGGGAGACTGGGAGTAAGCACCTGGCTCCTGGCTTCGGATCGGCGCACCGTGGGCCATAGCGGCCATTAGAGGAGTGAACCAACAGAAGCCAACCTTTCTCTCTGTCTCTCTCTCTTTCACTGTCTAACTCTGCCTGTCAATTAAAAAAAAAAAAAAGATCTATTTTCAGTTTACTTAATGATTGTATAGTTAACCCTACACTAAGTAAAGCAGTTCACCAAAAGTTTCTCACCAAGGCCTGTTTTGGACTTTTTACTTCCAGAACTCCAGCAGAATGCATTTGTGTTATTTTTAACTGTTGTATCCTTAGGTTTATATTGTACTCATGGCACTGCTTTATTTATTTATTTATTTTTTAACTTTTATTTAATAAATGTAAATTTCCAAAGTACAGCTTTTGGATTATAGCGAATTTTTTCCCCCATAACCTCCCTCCCACTTGCAACCATCCCATCTCCCACCCCCTCTCCCGTCCCATTTTTCATCAAGATTCATTTTCAATTATCTTTATATACTGAAGATCAATTTAGTATATACTAAGTAAAGATTTCAACAGTTTGCACCAACACAGACACACAAAGTATAAAGAACCGTTTGAGTACTAGCTATACCGTTAATTCACATATTGCCACACATTAAGGACAGAGATCCTACATGGGGAGTAAGTTCACAATGACTCCTGTTGTTGATTTAACAATTGACACTCTTATGTAGGCTCTTGTCATGAGCTGCCAAGGCTATGGAAGCCTCTTGATTTCGCCAACTCCGATCTTATTTAGACAAGGCCATAGTCATATTTTCTTTTTTGACTTCAAGTTGTTTATAGGGTGTGTTCCAAATTTCTTATGACATTAATCATAATAATTTAATTATTAATTTTATTAGTTATTTTAACTGTATATGTTTATTAAGTATGTTGTGATAATTTGATATACATATTCAATATGAGATGATCAATATAAATCCGTTAATATTTCCATTTCCTTAGTTTTTAAAATGATGAATAATAATAACTAATAATTGCAGTATTTAAGGGGCCCAGTATAATATTTCAAAATGTATGCAATGTGTACGGATCAAATCAGAGTAAGTCATGTTTCCCTGTCCTTGTTATTAGCTCAAGTTTGGAGGTTTAAAGCTCCAAGGACATACATATTGGGCCATTGTGAACTACCGTCACCCCACTGTGCTGCACAACACCAGAAGTTTTTGTGTTTCTGTATTTCTTGTGAAGTTAATTCATAGTAAGTGTGATTCTACAAAAGCTATTGTTTGTAAGATGCCTTATAATTATATTTTAAGTGCTCATTTATGGCACATAGGAATACCAGGACTAATTTTGTTAGCCTATTTCTTTCCAACAGTTGCTATGTCTTATTAAAATTATATATAGTAACACTTTAAGTTTTTAAAATTCATATTTTATTTGTTAATGCAAATATTCCTGCTTTCCTTGTGTTTATTTCATACCTGTTTTTTGTTTATTCTTGAGATGAGCGCCCTACTCATTAAAACTTCTTTTTTTCTCATTTAATATTTAAAAGAGTTAGTATTTCGATTTGTTCGTGACTTTTTTTTTCTATTTCTTGTGTTTTAATCTGCAGTTTTAAAACATTTTAACTATTCTTTAATAAGTAGTTTTGACACTGACCAAAGTTTTATGTAGATGAACTGCTTCTTTTGATGCTGCTTACAATTAATTTTATTTGTGTTTTTATTGTATTTTATATGGGGTATATATAATTTTTTTGACAGGTAGTGTTAGTGAGAGAGAGAGAGAGAGACAGAGAGAAAGGTCTTCCTTTTTCAGTTGGTTCACCCCCCAAGTGGCCGATATGGCCGGTGCATTGCAGCCGGTGCTCTGTGCCAATCTGAAGCCAGGAGCCAGGTGCTTCCTCCTGGTCTCCCTTGCGGGTGCAGGGCCCAAGCACTTCAGCCATCCTCCACTGCACTCCCAGGCCACAGCAGAGAGCTGCACTGGAAGAGGAGCAACCGGACAGAATACGGCGTCCCAACCGGGACTAGAACCCGGGGTGCTGGCGCGGCAGGCGAAGGATTAGCCTAGTGAGCCATGGCGCCAGCCTGGGTACATATAATTTTAAAATGTTGATTGTGATTGATAGATTTTTACCTGTGATCTATTATATCTTAAGCTTTTATAAATATTCAGTAGATGCTAGTATAGAGGATAATATTTCTAGTTTGATCAATATCATTTAATTTACCCTAACAAGTACATCATCTCTCCTTGCATTTAGCTATCTGCTAAATATATTTACCATTTTTTCTCTTTTTTTTTACTTTATCCATCTTCTATATGTAAAATGGAATTGTCTTAGAACCAATCTAATCATTTTGAAAGTAAGAGTCTTGAGTTAAAGCAGTAACTGATGAGCTTGACCAGATGTATTTGAAAGATATTTTAGGAGGTAGAATTGACATGACCTGATGACCTGAATGAGAAGAACATCATTACAAGGAGTAGGCAAACAGAAATTTTGCCAGGAATCTTAATCAATCTGTTTGAAGCGCCTGTATAATGTGCAGATTGAGCATATCTAATAGGAAATAGATAAAAAGGTTTCAAGCTCAGGTGTATCATAAAAGCTATGCTTTTTTGACAGAAAGGCAGAATTTTCCTTTTCCATTAGGAGATTGGAGTAAACATGCTTTCCATTTGAGTAGCAGAATCCATAGACTGAAGATAAAAGGAAAGGAGAGATTAATTAATGGAAGATAATCCTGAATCATAAGACTATGGATCTACAGCAGAATCTAGAAGCATTTATCTCTGAGAGGAAAAGGGATTTTCTTTTTTCAGAAAGGAAGAAGTGTAAGATGAAGGTAAATAATCATCTTTTTAAAATATGGAAGTATGAGAAGAAAAGGAGTGGTTGTTTATTTCTGATTATTTGCTCAAATATTTAAAGGTATGACACAGTCCCTGCTAAGTCTTACATGCCATCAAAGGAAGACTCAGTGACACTATCAGGTAAGTTGAGACATTTGTACAATGAGCTGGTGGTTTGGTCTCCCTTGCCTGTTGTCTTCCGCTGTCATAGGAGAGATTTCTATGCTGAATTTTGTAGTTTATGGGTGTGGCACAGGGAGGACTTACTGGTGTTTCTGTTTTATGAAAGAAGATGAAGCAGTATCAGTATATAAGGGAAAGAAGACAGTGATGGTATGGTAAATTTGTTAAGATTGTAGTAGTTTGATATAAAAATGTGGGGGCTGGCATTGTGGTGTAATGGATAAAGCAGCTGCCTGCAGTGCCAGCATCCCATAAGGGTGCCAGTTCGAATCCCAGCTGCGCCACTTCTGATCCAGCTCTCTGCTATGGCCTGGGAAAGCAGTGGAGGATGGCCCAAGTCCTTGGGCCCCTGCACCCACATGGGAGACCTGGAGGAAGCTCCTGGCTCTTGGGTTTGGGTCAGCATAGCTCTGGCCGTTGCAGCCCATTGAGGAGTGAATCAGTAGATGGAAGACCTCTCTCTCTCTCTCTCTCTCTGCCCCTCCTTCTCTCTCTGTGTGTAATTATGACTTTCAAATAAATACATAAATATTAAAAAAAAAATAAAATGTGAGCTACTTTTTGGAGAGGGGACAGGATTTTTGAGAATACTCCAGGTAGGCCAAACTGAATTGGGGTGCCAATTTCTACACACATCAGATCAGTGGCTTTATTTATAGATGGTCATCTGCAGAGTATGGCAGAAGATCAAAAGGTTAAGGGACTTACAAATAGTGTGTAAAGGAAGAGACTCAACATTGTGAAGAAATAGATGTAAAAAGAATGTGCACAAATCGTAAAGGTATAACTCAATGAAATTTCAAGAAGTAAACACACTGTATATTCCAAATCAAGAAACAGAACATCATTTGCAAAGGTATATGAACTATGCCCAGTACCATAGATTATCAGGCAAATCAAAACAGTAATGAGCTATCACTTCATATCTGTTAGAATGGCCATTATCAGAGGATGCAGAGGCTGTGGACATGGAGAAAATGGAAACTAGAAACTGCACCATGTTGGCAAGAGTGAACATTAGTACAACCATTGTGGAAAGCAGTACATACTGTGGGGAGCAACTCGGACTAGACTAAGTTACTGGAATTAAGACTTATTCTATGCATCTGCTCTCCCACAATATGGCGCTGAGAAGGGAGAAACAGCTTCTACACAGCTGCCTCCAGTTCAACCAAGAAACTGTAGGACCTACTCCTGATTGGAGGAGAGCAGCGTACTCGGCGTGTGGGTAGCAGAGTTGGGATTGGTGAAGAGGACTATAAAGGAGGAGAGAGACAACATGCACCAGGAACATCTAAGAGGAACACCTGTGCAGCCCCCGAGAGAGCCGGCCGGCGGTGTGCCGCTCCCCCGCGGAAGTGGGGAAAGTGGCTAGGGGGAACCGCCCTTCCACGGAGGTGGAAGGGACAGTAGCCAACCCGGGAAGAACCAGCAGCAAACCCGGGGAGGGCCGAGCAGACGAAAGAACAGCGCAGGGTCCTGTGTCGTTCCTCCACGAAGACGGGGAGCGACACAAACTATCCTCAAAAACTTGAAATAGAATGATTATCTATAACATGGCCATCCCACTACTGGGCATACTCATATCCAAAGGAGATGTAATTGGTTTGTGGAAGAAACTTCGCACTCAATTCACTGAGGCAGTTTATATTGCTTATACACATAGTTGTAGCAACAGACCAGTCTTCCCTATTGATGTGCATTATATTAGTAAATTAATTGTCTAACTAATCTATCCTTTTTTTTTATAAACAGTGAGTATGAACATCATTGGATTGCAAATGCATAAATTTTATGGAATTAATATATATCTGGGACTCAAATGATTGAGGACATGAATTTATTCAGTGATATTAGAGAGGATTAATTTTCCAAAGGGCAGGAGAGTAGCAACACAAATTTTTGATGATCTTATAGGGGTAAAGTAGTTTTTCATTGTGATTCCATTTCTTACATGCCCATATTATTTACTTTCATGTGACTGCTTAAGTTTTTGCTCATTTTTTCCAAGAGTCTTCTGACATTTCAGTTTGTTGTTTTTAGGTGGTCTGTTGTTAAGTATATTGTTCTATACTTTTTTCCCTGGTCCATTGCTTACTTTTTTTCTCCTTTTAATGGTGTCTTTTAATGATCACAAATCTTTAATAAGATGTAATTTATTAATCTTTTTATTTATTATTATTGCTTGTGAGTCTTGCTAACAAATTCTTGTTTATTCCAAAATGTTGAGGTATTTTTCTGTTTTCATCTAGAAGTTCAATCTTTTTGTCTTCCACTTTTAGATCTAAATTTCATCACAAATTTATTTGTGAATATAGTGTTGAGTACTAATAAATATATATATATTTCTTATGACAAATGCAATTTTTTGAAAAGGCTACTGTTTCCCCAATGCACTACACTTTAATCTTTGTTATGATTTAACTGATTGTGTAAGTGTGGGTCTGTTTCTGACTCTGTTGTCTTTCTTTGTTGAGTTAATCTATCTGAACATCTCTGGGATTATTGTAACTTTAATTAAGTGAGGAAAATTCTTCAGCTTTGCCTTTCTTCTTCAATATTATCATGTCTACTTTTGTCCCTTTGCTTTTCTATTTCCTGTTGGAAATAATCAAATGGCAACCTAAGGAAAAATTTGTAATGCACTTTTGTTGAATCTATGGATCAATCTGAAGAGATTAACAAATTTCTAGTTGGAAGTTTTCTAATCCTTAAGTATGGCATATGCATGATTTATTTATTTATTTAGTTCAATAATTTTTTATAGATTATCACGTAGATACTGAGATCTTTCATTTTCATGCATAACATTTTAGATATTAATTTGGATTGTATCAGATTTATTTTTTATTATTGGCTTTATATCTAGAGACCTTGCTAAATTTCTTATTAATGTTTTTCTAGATATCTACATATATATATATAATATAGGATTTTCAGATATAAAAACATTATCTAAAAATAATGGAAATTTAGATTTTCTTTTCACAATTTATGTACTTTTTAATTTGTGTTTCTCAATTTCACTCTTTAACACCCCTAGTAAAATATTGTACAGAAGCAGTTATAGTGGTATTCTTATCATAATTTGAGTCTCAGGAGGAAAACTTTTTATATTTTACAATTATATGTAAGTTAATGAAACATTTTGTGGACACTTTAGCAGAATTAGGAAGAGCTCCTTTAATGTTCAAAGAGTTTTATGAACTAAAACTGACTTGTATGTAAGAGGTTTTTAATTCTATTGTGATGTTAGTACATGCCACCTTGATGGGATTGAATTGGAATCCACTGGCATGTTTCTAACTTCACCATTAGGGGTAAGTCCAATCGAGCATGTGCTGAACTGTACACCCCTCCCTCTCTTATTCCCACTCCTATATTTAATGGGGAATCACTTTTCAGTTAAATTTAAACACCTAAGAATAATAGTGTGTTAATTAAAGAGTTCAATCAATGGTATTACATAGAACAAAAACAAATCCTAAAAGGAATAAAATAGTTTGTTGTTCCTCAACAGTCCGGACAAGAGCTGATCAAGTCAGTGTTTCTCACAGTGTCCATTTCACTTCAACAGGCTTTCTTTTAGGTGCTCAATTAGTTGTCACTGATCAGGGGGAACCTATGATATTTGTCCATTTGGGACTGGCTTATTTCACTCAGCATGATGTTTTCTAGATTCCTCCATCTTGTTGCAAATGACCGGATTTCATTTTTTTATTCTATAGAGTACATATCCTATAATTTCTTTATCCAGTCTTCTGTTGATGGGCATTTAGGTTGATTCCATGTCTTAGCAATTGTGAATTGAGCTGCAATAAACATTGAGGTGAAGACAGCTCTTTTATTTGCCAATTTAATTTCCTTTGGGTAAATTCCAAGGAGTGGGATGGCTAGGTCGTACGGTAGGGTTATATTCAGGTTTCTGAGGAATCTCCAAACTCACTTCCATAGTGGCTTTACATGTTTGCATTCCCACCAACATTCGTTAGTGTCCCTTTTTCCCCACGCTATCGCCAGCATCTGTAGTTGGTAGGCTTCTGATTTGTAAGCCATTCTAACTGGAGTGAGGTGAAACTTCATTGTGGTTTTGATTTGCATTTCCCTGATTGCTAGTGATCCTGAAAATTTTGTTCATGTGCCTGTTGGCCATTTGGATTTCCACTTTTGAAAAATGTCTACTGAGGTCCTTGGCCCATCTCTTAAGTGGGTTTTTGTTGCTGTTGTTGTTGTTGTTTTGGAGTTTCTTGATCTCTTTGTAGATTCTGGTTATTGCTCCTTTATTTGTTGCATAGTTTGCAAATATTTTTCCCATTCTGTTGGTTGCCTCTTCACTTTCCTGACTATTTCTTTTGCAGTACAGAAACTTCTCAATTTGATGCAATCCCAATAGTTAATTTTGGCATTGACTGCCTGTGCCTCCGGGGTCTTTTCTAAGAAGTCTTTGCCTGTGCCTTTATCTTGCAGGGTTTCTCCAATGTTTTCTAATAATTTGATGGTGTCTGGTCATAGATTTATATCTTTAATCCATGTTGTGTGGATTTTTGTATAAGGTGAATGGTAGGGGTCTTGCTTCATGCTTCTGCACATGGAAATCCGGTTTCCCAGCACCATTTATTGAATAGTTTGTACTTGCTCCAGGAATTGGTTTTAGATCCTTGATCAAATATAATTAGGCTGTAGATATTTGGGTTGATTTCTGGTGTTTCTATTCTGTTCCATTGATCTATCCAGCTGTTTCTGTACCAGTAACATGTTGTTTTGTTTACAATTGCCCTGTATATGTCCTGAAATCTGGACATTGTGATGCATCTGACTTTGTTTTTGTTGTAGAAGATTTCTTTAGCTATTTGAGGTCTCCTGTGCCCCATTTGATTTTCAGCATCATTTTTTCCAGATCTGAGAAGAATGTCTTTGGTATTTTGATTGGTATTGCATTGAATCGATAAATTGTTTTTGGGAGAGTGGTCATTTTGATGATATTGATTCTTCCAATCCATGAGCATGGAAGATTTTTCCATTTTTTGTTATCCTCTTCTATTTCTTTAAGATTTTGTAATTCTCATCGCAGAGATCTTTGACTTCCTTGGTTAAGTGTATTCAAAGGTATTTGATTGTTTTTGTAGCTATTGTGAACGGGATTGATCTTAGCAGTTCTTTCTCAGCCGTGACATTGCCTGTGTATACAAAGGTTGTTGATTTTTTGCATTGATTTTATATCCTTCTACTTTTCCAAACTCTTCTATGAGTTCCAGTAGTCTCTTAGGAGTTCATTGGATCCCCTAAATAAAGAGTCATATCATCTGCAAAGAAGGATAGTTGGACTTCTTCCTTCCCAATTTGTACCTCTTTAATTTCTTTTTCTTGCCTAATGGCTCTGGCTAAAACATCCAATAGTATAGTGAATAGCAATGATGAGAGTGGGCATCCCTGTCTGGTACCAGATCTCAGTGGAAATGCTTCCAACTTTTCCCCATTCACTAGGATGCTGGCCATGGGTTTTTCATAAATTGTTTTGATTTTATTGAGGAATGTTCCTTCCATACCCAATTTGCTTAGAGTTTTCATCATGAAAGGGTATTGTATTTTATCGAATGCTGTCTCTGCATCTATTGAGATAATCATATGTCTTTTCTTCTGGAGTTTGTTAATGTGGTGTATTACATTGATTGTTTTGCAAACATTGAACCATCCCTGCATACCAGGGATAAATCCCACTTGGTCTGGGTGGATGAACTTTCTGATGTGTGTTGCATTCTATTGGCCAGAATTTTATTGAGGATTTTTGCATCTATGTTCATCAGGGATGTTGGTCTGTAATTCTCTTTCTCTGCTGCATTTTTTTCAGGTTTAGATATTAAGGTGATGCTGGCTTCATAGAAATAATTTGGGAGGAATCTCTCTTTTTCTATTGTTCTGAGTGGTTTGAAAAGAATTGGAGTCAGTTCTTCTTTAAATGTCTGCTAGAATTCAGCAGTGAATCCATTCGGTCCTGGGCTTTTTTTGTTTGAAGGGCCTTTATTACTGATTCAATTTCTGTCTCAGTTATGGGTCTGTGTAGGTTTCTATGTCTTCATGGTTGAATTTAGGTAGGTAGTATGTGTCCAGAATCTATCCATTTTTGATAGACTTCCCTGTTTGCTGGCATACAACTCTTTGTAGTAATTTCTGATGACTCTATTTATTTCTGTGGTGACTGTTGTTACATTTCCTTTTTCATCTCTGATTTTATTGATTTGGGTCTCTTTTTAGTTTGTTGGGCCAATGGTGTGCCAATTTTATTTATTTTTTCAAAATACCAGCTCTTTGTTTGGTTGATCTTTTATATATTTTTTTTCAATCCTGTTGATTTCTTCTCTGATTTTAATTATTTCTCTTCTCCTACTAGTTTTGGGTCTGGATTGCTGCAGTTTTTCTAGATCCTTGAGATGCATTGATAGCTCATTTATTTGGTGCCTTTTCAATTTCTTGATGTAGGCTCTTTGTTATAAACTTTCCTCTCAACACTGCTTTTGCTGTATCCCATAAGTTTTGATATGTTGTGTTGTTATCCTCATTTACTTCCAGAAACCTTTTGATTTTTTCTATTACCCACTGTTCATTCAGGAGTATGTTGTTCAGTCTCCATTTGTTTGCATGCGCTCTAGGAATTTCTGGGTTGCTAATTTCCAGCTTCATTCTATGGTGGTCTGAGTAGATGATGGTATGATTTCAATTCTTTTGATTTTGCTGAGACTTGCTTTATGGCCTAGTGTGTGGTCAGTCCTAGAGTAGGTTCCATGTACTGCTGAGAAAAATGTAAATTCCTTATGTGTAGGATGAAAAGTTCTGTAGATATCTGTTAGATCCATTTGGCCTATAGTGTCAATTAAATCTGCTGTTTCCTTGTTGATCTTCTGTCTGATTGATTTGTCTATTGCTGAAAGTGAAGTATTGAAGTCCCCCAAAACTATTGTATTGGAGTCTAAGTCTCCCTTTAAGTTCCTTAACATATTTTAAATAAACCAGTGCCCTGTAATTAGGAGCATATACATTTATAATAGTTACATCTTCCTGTTGAATTGATCCCTTAATCATTATAGAGTGCCCCTCTTTGTCTCTCTTATCAGTTTTAATGTTAAAGTTTATTTTGTCTGATATTAACATGGCTACGCCAGCTCTTTTTTGGTTGCTGTTGGCATGGAATATCTTTTTCCAACCTTCACTTTCAGTCTACATGCATCTTTGTTGGAAAGATGTGTTTCTTGTAAGCAGCAAATTGATGGCTTTTGTTTTTTAATCCATTCAGCCAGTCTGTGTCTTAACTGGAGAGTTGAGGCCATTTACATTCAATGTGACTGATGATAAGTAGGGACTTTGCCCTGTCATTTTTCCAAAGATATTTCTTTTTTAAACTTTTATTTAATAAATATAAATTTCCAAAGTATAGTTTATGGATTACAATGGCTTCCCAGCCCCATAACTCTGTTCTTCAGAGTTAAGCGTGTGCCAAAGGTGATACACCCAGGTTTGGCATGGTAAATCTTCTCTCTCTCTCCTTTTTTTTTTTTCATTCAGAAGGGAAGTAATTCCTCTCAGCTGAGCTTTCTGCTTGAATATTCAGGCTTTTCTGCCTGAACGCTAGCCCCAATGGGTATGGTATTTGTCTGCTCTGTCCCAAGGACCACACAAAGGATCTGTGCAGTCCTCAGTGTAAGCTTAGATTTCCTTGCAATGTCTCTCACTGGGTAGCCAAAGCCGCCCGAATTTGTGGTGTCTCCCACCAATACTACTCACCTCCCAGCCACATTGTGAGTTCTCCCACACACTCTCGATTTTTTCTTTTTTCACAGTCACAGTTCATAAGTTCCACACATTCACTAGGTCTTAGTCTCCTGTTATATCTCCCGTCCTGAGTCAGATTTTTCTGCTTGGTTGAGGGTTGGTGCAGCCCTGAGCTGGTGCAGCTGTTACGTATGTCCAAAATGATGCCTGTTCTACTTTCTCGCTCACCTTTGTAAGCTGTGTGGAGAGAGAGAATTGTGTCTGTACTGGTCCCTTTTATTTATTTTTTCTCTCCTCTTGTTAGGTTGGTGTACTTTCCGCTATGGGGCTTCAAGCCTTGTTCCCTCTAGGCTCTTCCTGCAGCTTTTCTGCCAGTGTCTTGGACTACTGCATTTTTGTCTCACCCCCCTTTCCATTGCTGCTGCATAAACTCGGCAGCTGGGGTACCGAGCCATGGGCTCCCATGTCCTCCATATAGGGCCACCATGTCTCTGTAAATCTGGATGAGTTTCCTCTGCAGTTTTTTTCCTAACTTTTCCCTGAGACTACAGTATCTCCATATTTATTTATATATTTATTTATTTTTGTTTTTGTTTTTGACAGGGAAAGTTAGACAGTGAGAGAGAGAGAGAGAGAGAGAGAGAGAGACAAAGAGAAAGGTCTTCCCTTTCTGTTGGTTCACCCCCCAAATGGTTGCCATGGTTGGCATGCTATGCCAGCGTGCTGTGCTGATCCGAAGCCAGGAGCCACGTGCTTCCTCCTGATCTCCCTTGTGGGTGCAGGGCCCAACCACTTGGGCCATCCTCTACTGCCTTGCTGGGCCACAGCAGAGAGCTGGACTGGAATAGGAGCAACTGGGATAGAATCCGGTGCCCCAACTGGGACTAGAACCCAGGGTGCTGGTGCCGCAGGCAGAGGATTAGCCTAGTGAGCTACGGCGCAGGCTTCCATGTTTATTAAACTATCTTTTCCTGGACTATCAGTGAGCTCCCTCCCTATTCCACCATCTTTGAGCCCTCTGTCATTTTTTATTTGCTTTTCAAAGAACAAGATTATGGTTTGCTTGAAGTTTCTCTTTATTTAAAAATTTATTTTATCTGATATAGAGAGAGTTTTAGAGAAACAGAGACAGAGAAATATCTTTCACCTTTTGGTCCACTCCGCAACTGCCTGGGTGGCAGGAACTCAGTCTAATTCTCCACATGTTTGTTAGTGACTCATTACTTGAGCAATTACCACTTTCTAGCAGAGAAGCTGGGAATTGAGCAGGAAGCTGGAATTGAGTTATAACTCAAACAGGTACTCTGACATAGGATATCCAAAGCAGCTTCTTAAATGCTGCACCAAACGCCCACTTTGGTATTTCTCTAATTTGTTGTTATCATTGTAATTTTGTGTTTGTGTTTTTGTGTGTGTGTTTGTCTTTGCTACTGCTCTGCTCATGTTGGATTTAATTTGCTTCTCATTTTCTAGTTTCCAGTAATGAAAGCTTGTATAATTAATTTGAGATGTTTCATCTTTTCTGATATATGCATTGATTGGTATAAAATTTCCTCTAAGCTCTGTTTCAATGGCATTTTATGATTTTGATAGGTCCTGTTTTATTTCATCTAATTAAAACTATATTCTAATTTACTCTTTGATCTCCGTTATTTATAATCATGTTGTTGTTTTTCAAAATATTCAAGTATTTTCCAGATATCTTTCTGTTATTGATTTTTAGTTTAAATTCTTTAGGGAAAACCTGCTTGGTATTAATCATTTAAAAAATGTTAAGTTTGCATTATGGTCATGAAAATGGTCCATCTTCTGAATGCTCCATTGTGCTTGAGAAGAATGTATGCTCTGCTATTTTCAGGTGGTGTCCTATAAATATCAATTGGATCAAGTTGGTTGATAGTATCGTTCAGGTCTTCTGAATTCTTATTGATTTTATGTCTACTTCTTCTATTGATTACTTAGAGAGGAATGTTGAAGTATCCAATTATAAAAGCAGATTCTCTATTTTTGCTTATATTCTCTCTGTTTTGTTCCATATATTTTAAAGCTGTTTGGTAAGGTGTGTTCACAATTAATATTAATAAGATTCTTAGAAAATTGAACATTTTTATGATAATCTACTTTCCTCTTTATCCTTAATAATTTTCCATGATTTAAAGACTGATGGTCTCAAGGTTACTAAGTGGTGGTAAGAGTCCTGAGTCTTCACTTTAATTTAATGGACACTATCCCAGATGCAGGGTCAACAAATACTAACAAGGAGATGGCACAGATGTATGGAATTATCTGGGAAGATATTTAAAGAAACTGTGATAAAATTTCTTCAATGACCAATTAAAAACTCACTAATACAAATAAGAGTAGAATATCTCAGCAAATAAATAGAAGGTTTTAAAGAACTAAAATTAACCAAAAATATGCAGGAAGCAAAATAAGAACTTAGTGGATGAGCTCAGCATCAAAATAGTGAGAATGGAAGAAAGACCGATTCAACTTGAAGAAAGAGCAATGGAAATAATCTGAAAGTGAAAATGCACTGAAAGAAGAAAAGTCTGTCACCTGTGGGACCATAATAAGTGATCTAACATCTATGTCACCAAAGTTTCTGAAGGAAGAAGAAAGAAAGTGGCCCTGTGAATGTAATAAAGAAAGAATGGCAGAAAGTTTTCCAAATATGACCACAAAGAACACACACCATAAGTGTGTGACAGAACCTAATGAAAATTCAGATATGAGGAACCTAAAGTGATTTACCCTAATATGTCATAGTTAAAACTCTGAAAACTGAAGTCAAAGGAAAAAAAATCTTTACAGCAACCTGAGAGAACTGACATTACCTTTAGGGGGAAAATAATTTGAACAACAGTGGTTTTCTCATTGGAAGCCATAGAGGAGACAGTGGGCAGTATTTTTTAGGCATTAAAAGAAAACAGTTGTGAAACTAGAATTCTCTGTCTGGTGAAAATATCATTCAGTAATGTAGGGAATCAAGACAAGAGTAGAGGAAGGAAAATTAAGAAAATTCACTGCAAGCAGGACTACCTTAAAAGAATGGCTAACTGAAGTTTTATAAACAGAAATAAATTTATTAAAGAAGGAAAGAAGAAAGGACACAATGAAAGAAAATATATGAGTCTGTGTACTAGAAATCCTTTTCTTCTGAGTTTTAGAAGCTGATTATGTGATTTTTTAAATATATGTAATTTATACATATATATATATAGAGAGAGAGAAATTGTGTAAGAATTATACTAATGTTATAAATAATGGGGTAAGGAGTTTCTAAAATTCACTCTAAATGATAAATTATTGATATCAGTAGACTTAATAAGTAATGTATATATTATATAATACCTATAAGGATCACCAAGAAGATTTATAAATACAGCAAGAACATCCTAGATTAGTCAAAATGGGCTTCTAAATATGCTTAAGTAACCTGTAGAAAGGAAGAAGAAAATAGACATGAAAAATAGAACAAGCAGAAAACCAAAAATATATGGCAGATACAAATTTCTACATAGCACTAATTTCACTAACAATATAAATACACTAATTAAAAGACATATATGGGCTAGGCCAAAGGCAGTAGTCTCCCACATCAAGGTTTTCTATATGAGTGACAGGGATTGAAGTACTGGAATCATTGCTGCTACCTCTCAGGGGGCACATTAGCGGGAAGGCAGATGGTCAGTGGAGGAGCCTGGACATGACCATATGCTCAGATATGGATGCAGGCATCCCAAGTAGCACCTTAATTGCTGCAACAAATACTTTATCCCATTATATGTAAACATTCTTACAATACGTGAGTGAACAGAATCAATAAATACTTAGTTATACAGTATAACTAAATAGGTCTACTCCAGGATTCAAGGCTAGTTCAATACTAGACAATTAAACAGTGCTGATGCAGAAAGACATGTGGCAAAATTTAACATCTAATTATGATAAAAATTCTCATAAAACTAGGAATTATAAGGAATTGCTTAAACTTTGTTAGAAACATACATAACAAACTACAGGTAACATATATATTTTAATGTTTACTTTTATTTGCTTGAAAGATAAGTGACAAGGAGAGGGATGCAAAGAGAGAAATAGATCTTAGATCCTTTGGCACTCCATTAATGACTGCAACTGCCTGGACTGGGACAGCCTGAAAGCCAAGAACCTTGAACCCCTGTGTGATAGGGGCCCAAGGACTTGAGGCTTCCAGGATGCATTGACAGTAAGCTGGACTGAAAGTGGAGCGGCAAGGACAGAGATCTAAACTCTGCATCCTCCCCAGATAACACGTCTAATGGTGAAATGCTGAATACTTTTCTGCAAAGACTGAGAACAAGATAAGAATTTTGATCTTAACACATTCAACACAGTACAGGAAGATCTAGCCACTATGATACGTCAAGAAAGGAAACAAAAGACAAGAAAGAAAGAAAGCTCTCTATTTGGATTTTAAAAGGTTTGATATAGAAAATCCCAGAGACTATAAAAAATGAAACAAAACAAAATAAGCTTGAAAGAACTCCTAAAACAATTAAATGAGATAAACAAGATTACAGCAACGAGATTGACAAAAAACATTAGCTACTTTAAATATTAGCACTAAACATGGAAATATTAGCAAATAAAAATGTGGAAACCAAAAGTAAAAATGCAAATCCATTTATAGTTGCTCAAAGAAAATAAGTTACTTGAGTGTAAATTTAACAAAACATTTATGGGACTTGGATGCTGAAATGGGGATGAAAAACATTGAGGAAGATCTAAATAAATGGAGAATGTTTCATGTTCATATATTAGAAAACTTAACATTGTTATAATTTCACTTCAATTCCATACAGAATCCAACATATCAATTCTTTTCAAATTGTTATACAGATTATATACAATTCTCTTCAAAATCCTAGTCAGATTTTTGGTAGATATTGATTAGATTATTCTAAAATTTATATGAAAATGCAAAGGAAATGGAACAGCAAAAATGATTCTAGGGATGAGGAATAAAGTTGGAGAAATCATTCATTTTCAGGATGTTTTACAGCAGTGAATGCTATTAGAGGTATTATACATAGAAAATAATGGAACAGAATAGAGATCTTAGAAATAGAATTAAACAAGTATGAACTAAGAGTGGTTTTCAGTGTAAATGCAAAAGCAATCCAGTGGAGGAAGTATAACACTTTCTTTTTTTTTTTTTTAGACTTTTATTTAATGAATATAAATTTCCAAAGTACAGCTTATGGATTACAATGGCTTCCCCCCCCCCATAACTTCCCTCCCACCCGTAACTCTCCCCTTTCTCGCTCCTTCTCCCTTTCCATTAACATTGAGATTCATTTTCATTTCACTTATATACAGAAGATCAGTTTAGTATATATTAAGTAAAGAATTCAACAGTTTGCACCCACATAGAAACACAAAGTGAAAAATACTGTTTGGGTACTAGTTATAGCATTAAATCACAATGTACAGCACATTAAGGACTGAGATCCTACATGGGGAGTAAGTGCACAGTGACTCCTGTTGTTGACTTAACAATTTGACACTCTTGTTTATGGCAACAGTAATCTCCCTAGGCTCTTGTCATGAGTTGCCAAGACTATGGAAGCCTTTTGAGTTCACCGACTCTTATCATATTTAGACAAGGCCATGGTCAAAGTGGAAGTTCTCTCCTCCCTTCAGAAAAAGGTACCTCCTTTGTTGATGACCTGTTCTTTCCACTGGGATCTTACTCGTGGAGATCTTTCATTTAGGTTTTTTTTTTTTTTTTTTTTCCCTCAGAGTGTCTTGGCTTTCCATGCCTGAAACACTCTCATGGGCTTTTCAGCCAGATCTGAATGCCCTAAGGGCTGATTCTGAGGCCAGAGTGCTGTTTAGGACATCTGCCATTCTATGAGTCTGCTGTTTATCCCACTTCCCATGTTGGATCGTTCACTCCCTTTTTTGTTCTATCGGTTAGTATTAGCAGACACTAGTCTTGTTTATGTGATCCCTTTGATTCTTAGTCCTAGCATTATGATCAATTGTGAACTGAAATTGATCACTTGGACTAGTGAGATGGCATGGGTACATGCACCTTGATGGGATTGAATTGGAATCCCCTGGCATGTTTCTAACTCTGCCCTTTGGGGCAAGTCCGATTGAGCATGTCCCAAATTGTACATCCCTTCCCTCTCTTATTCCCACTCTTATATTTAACAGGGATCACTTTTCAGTTAAGTTTCAACACTTAAGAATAACTGTGTAATAATTACAGAATTCCACCAATAGTATTAAGTAGAACAGACAAAAAAATACTAAGAGGGATAACATATCAAGTTGTTCATCAACAGTCAGGGCAAGGGCTGATCAAGTCACCGTTTCTCATAGTGTCCATTTCACTTTAACAGGTTTCCTTTTTGGTGCTCGGTTAGTTGTCACTGATCAGGGAGAACATGTGATACTTGTCCCTTTGGTACTGGCTTATTTCACTCAGCATAATGTTTCCCAGGTTCCTCCATTTTGTTGCGAATGACCGGATTTCATTGTTTTTTGCTGCTGTATAGTATTCTGTAGAGTACATATCCCATAATTTCCTTATCAAGTCTACTGTTGATGGGCATTTCATTTGATTCCAGGTCTTAGCTATTGTGAATTGAACTGCAATAAACATTAAGGTGCAGACCATTTTTTTTGTTTCCCAATTTAATTTCCTTTGGGTAAATTCCAAGGAGTGGGATGGCTGGGTTGAATGGTAGGGTTATAGTCAGGTTTCTGAGGAATCTCCAGACTGACTTCCATAGTGGCTTTACCAGTTTGCATTCCCACCAACAGTGGGTTAGTGTCCCTTTTTCCCAGAATAACATTTTCAACACTTTGTGTTAGAACAATTGGATAATCACTGGCAAAAGAAAAAAAAAAAGAATTTTAACAAGAAACTTCTGTGGTATGCAAAATTAACTAAAATAGGTCAAATACTTAAATTTGTAAAAAAATTACACTTAGATTTTAAACATTTTAGAACTTTATAGTTTATTTCACATTGTATTTTGAAGGAAATATTAGGTAGGTATAGAATTGCATGTTGTAGCTATTTTCTTTCAGTACTTTAAAAGTTTGTTAAGCTGTTTTCCATCTTAAATTGCGTCATTTTAGAAGCCAGCAGAAAAATCATTCTTTTAAGATAAATGTGCCTTTTTTCTCTCTCTAATAACTTTTCAGATTTTGTTATTTTCTTTTATTTTCACTAGTTTTTATGTTATTACTAGATGTGGTTTACTTTTAGTCTTGTCTGCTTGGGACTTTGTTGTTCTTACATCTATGTCTTTTCTTTCATTAGTTTTGGAAAGTTTTTTTTTTTAAAGATTTATTTATTTATTTGAAACTCAGAGTTATATATAGAGAGGAGAGGCAGAGAGAGAGAGAGAGGTCTTCTATCAGATGGCTCACTCCCCAGTTGGCCACAACGGCCGGAGCTGGGCCAACCCGAAGCTGGGCCAACCCGAAGCCAGGAGCCAGGAGCTTCTTCCAGGTCCCCCGTGCAGGTGCAGGGGCCCAAGGACTTGGGCCATCTTCCACTGCTTTGCCAGGCCATAGCAGAGAGCTGGATTGGAAGTGGAGCAGCTGGGTCTCAAACTGGCGCTCATATGGGATGCCAGCACTTCAGGCCAGGGCATTAACCGACTGCACCACAGCGCCGGCCCCTTGGAAAGTTTTTAACATTGTTTTCGAATATTCCTTCAGCACAATCTCTTTTCTCTTTCGCTAGAATATCATACATATATGAAATTTACCACATCCCACATATTTTATACTATTTTCTGCATCTTTATTTTTAATCATAATTTAATCTCTGTATTTTGTACTGAGGCATTTTCTCTTTGACTGATCCCCTTTTTCTTAAGTCTAATCTAGTTTTAAGCCTATCAATTGTGTTTTTCATTTCAGTTCATCTCATTTTAAGTTCATATTTTATTTAACACTTAAAGACTCTAATTCTCAGATAATTTTTTCATTTAAAAATGCAATAATTATAGTTATTTAAAAATCCATTTCTGATAACTCCAAAATATGGGTCAGTTATGAATGATTTTCTTTCACTTCTTGTTATTTTGTTTTATTCCACTTTTTTTTTTTCAGTTATATGAGAGGTAGAGAAATAGAGAGAGAAAAAAGAGGGAGAGAGAGACTGGTTCACCCCTCAAATGCCTACAGTAGCTAGAGTTGAGCAGGGGCAAAGCTGAGAGCTGGAAACCAATTGAGTCTCCTATGGGAGTGGCAGGAATCCAGGACCTGAGCCTTCATTGCACCTTCCCAGACTGCGTTAGCATAAAGCTGGAACTAGGAGCCAGAGCTGAGGATCAAACCCAGGTACACTAATGTGGGAGATAAGTATCTTAATTTGTAACCTTCTCGTTCTTCCTCTTCCTCTCCCTCCTCATCCTCTTCCTCCTCCTCTTACCCTTCTTCTTCTCTTTCTTTCTTTCTTTTTTTTTTTTTTTGACAGGCAGAGTGGACAGTGAGGGAGAGAGACAGAGAGAAAGGTCTTCCTTTTGCCGTTGGCTCACCCTCCAATGGCCTCCGTGGCCAGTGTGCTGCAGCCGGCGCACCGCGCTGATCTGAAGGTAGGAGCCAGGTACTTATCCTGGTCTCCCATGGGGTGCAGGGCCCAAGTACTTGGGCCATCCTCCACTGCACTCCCTGGCCACAGCAGAGAGCTGGCCTGGAAGAGGGGCAACCGGGACAGAATCCGGCACCCCGACCGGGACTAGAACCCGGTGTGCGGGAGCCGCAAAGCAGAGGATTAGCCTATTGAGCCGCGGCGTTGGCCCTCTTTCTTTTTCTTTTACAAATCTGGTCCTTTTTCTTGATGTGGTGGGTAATTTTTTGAATTAATGCTAGATATTTTGGATAAAATATTATAGAGATGGTAGATGGTACTATTTTCTTTTAGCAAATGACCTATAATAGATCTTCTAGTAGGAAGCTAGGGTAGCTTAGATCAGCACAAGCCAACTGGGGACTGTGATGATATAAGTTGCAATTTTAGTCTCTCTAAGTTTTGGTCTACCTCTGACTTACCCAATTCTTAGAGTTTTTTCCCATGTAAGATTTTCAACTGAGAACCTTAGTTACTTACCAGAATCCTTTCCCCAGTCATGTCTTGAACTTTAGTTTTTCCTCTTTTGAGTGATTTGACAACAGATATTCTACATTCTAATAATTGCCATCTGCTTGGTTATTTGACCTGTGAAGCTAACGAGTTTGAAAAATTTCTTAATGGGAAAATAATTGTCAAAAGTTTGTTTATGAGTTTCACTTTTTCACAAATCTTGGTTTTCTATATCTTGACTATTTGAAATGATATGTACTCTAACTTTTGCCTTCCTAGCTCTGTGAAATTGCTTACAATTCTATTTTTTTTGTTTTGTTTTGTTTTTGCTTTGTTTTGTTTTGCCTCCTGGCATACATCTTCTTTTGTGGATTCTTAGCAACTTGCTTTACTTTTCTCAAGAATCAGCATATGCCCAAGAAGAAAAGATGCATGTAGATATCGGACTCATCTCAAATTACACTACTTGTTTATGAAATCCTGGCCTTTCCAAGCTTGACTGTGTTGCAAACTCTGCAATACCTAAATTTTAACTCTTTCTAAAAAAGTTTCTTTTAGTGGAAGGGTAGGAGTTTTTGAAATATGTCATTGCCGGAACCAGAAGTTAGGTCCACATTTCTTTTAGGGCAATCTACCTGACTGCAGCAGAATATGGAGGCATTGAGAGCTAGGGCCTGTATGATTTTATATGCTGCAAATTTCTCAGTAAGAATCATTATGTCTACAGCTTATTTTGAATGGTTTAGCAAAAAACAAATATAAGTAAGAAAACATGTCAATTGTTGAGTTACTGCTATGGATAAATGGGTAGTCATTGAATTATTGCTTCCATTTTTGGTATATTTAAAACTTACAAGAAAAACGTTGAAAACTACCTTAATGTTGGGCACTGACCAGCTAACGGAAGGGGGTCATCACTGTGAGATGAGCTCATTAGTGAAGGCTTCATTGAAGATACAAGGCTTTTGGTTAGGCTTTCAAAACTGACTCTAAGTTGGATGGCTGAAGAAAAGAGGGAGGTCATGTCCAAAGTGGAACATATGAAAATTAGCCAAAAGATGAAGATGAAAATCACTCTTTACTTAGACATTGCATCAAGGTAGAGCTTTTCTCGGGAGCTCTTTCCTCGGTGTGGGGGGGCGGGTAAAGCTGACTCATTGAACCTTTATATATGATGATGCTTGGTGATGGCAATTTCCCCTAAGCAAGATGTTCTATGATCAGTGGGAGAATTTTGAAGGAGTTTACTTAAATGTCTAGCTTTAAATACTGTGAGTCATTACACTCTTTGTCAGTTCCTTCATCAGAGTTTCCATTTTAAGGATCACTGCACTTTGCTCAGAAGAGTGTTTCTTATTTGTAGTTCAACCTGAGAAAAATGCTCTGCCTAATAGTCATCACTGTTTCATTATGCCCTGAGAACATTTAAAAAATAAAAGTGCTACTAATATATTTATATAATCAAAGCCTCCAGGTATTGTTTTAGGGTCTGATGCCTTACTAAAATAAGTTTCTTAGTGAAACTTCTTCATGTTGTTCAATCATGTTACCTATGGCCCTGCCTGCTTCCCTTCCTAAATTTTTCTGTATCCCAGTTACAAATAATCATAATGATAGCTATGCACTCAGTTTCTTACTTCTGAATAATAGCAGCACCTAATACTTACACTGTATTTGGTTTTCCATTTTCAAAGTGCTTTGCAATCAGTGACTAGCTGAGCTCCCTTACCCGTGAAATTTATTTCTTGATGACACAAGAAACAGGTTCTTGGCATCTGGCTATGCCCACTATTGCTACCATGGAGCAGGGAGAAAATCAGTGCTCTGGATTGAAGGAGAGGTTAGGGGTCAGGATATTCGTGTCCTATTTTTGACTCTGCACTTGATTTCTGCACATCCTGGTTTAAGACAGGCAATTGCTCTCTGTAAATTTCACCACCTGTAGGAAAAGGAGGATAGAATCTTCATTGAAAAGATGAGAAACTCATCCCTGCCATAAATAGGATGCTCTGAATTTGTAGTAGGACTTTGGCACCTAATAACATCACCAACAGAGGGATATATGGAGACTATTCCTTCCTGGTGTGGGATTTCCTATTAGAAGACTATATAAATTTCTCAAATTACATGGTGAATAAAAACACTCTCACTGTATTTACTTCCTATAGTCTTTCCCTCCTTGTACTTAATAGGTACAGGAAAAAAGGTAGAAATACCAGAAAGCTAGACCCAGTTAGTGACCTTCAGTAAACTATGGTAAGTTATGCACTGTTCCTACATATCACAGACATTGTGGTAACCTTTAATGCAATAATTGATAAAAATCACTAATGACACATGTAATAAAATACATTGTGACAAAATTGGTCTTTTTTATATTTTAGTAAATGTTGCGGGTTAAATTGTAACAGATGTCTATTCACACAGAATAAATGAAGACAATGAAAGAGAATAGTAAATAACAGTTGTAATAATTATAATAATTCAGGAAAGACAAAAATGTTTATCTGGATATCTGTTTTCATGTGCAGAATAAATCTTTTTTGAGATTTATTTTATTCATTTTCAAGGCAGAGTGAGAGAAAGAGGGAAAGAGAGATCTTCCAGCTTCTGATATAATCCCCAAGCCAGGCCAAGCCAGAAGCCCAAAATTCCATTCTGGTTTCACATGTGGGTGGCAGGGGCCCAAGTACTTGGGCCATCTCCTGCTGGTTCTCCAGGCACATTAGCAAGGAGCTGGATAAAAAGCGGAGCTGCTCATACTCAAACTGGTACTCTTTTTTTAATACAGGATTCTAGTGTCATAGGCCGCGGTGGCTTAACCCACTGAGCCATGTCAACCCCAACTTATTTTCCCTTTGATGGCATATGTTACTAGAGTTAGAACATTTGTCTTCAATGAAATTCCTGTGTCTAAGTCTGTCTCTCTCATGCAACAAGATACCACATCCAGATATTTTAGTTGGACATGTTCTATTGCAGAAGCATAGATGACTAATGTTAAAGATGGGAATGCTCGGGCCGACTGCATGGGGCAGTAGGTTAATCCTCTGCCTGCGGTGCCAGCATCCCATATGGGCGCTGGTTTGAGTCATGGCTACACCTCTTCCAGGCCAGCTCTCTGCTGTGGCCCAGGAAGGCAATGGAGGATGGCCCAGTGCTTAGGCCCCTGTACCCGCATGGGAGACCAGGAAGAAGCACCTGGCTCCTAGCTTTGGATTTGCATAGCTCTGGCTGTTGCGGCCATCTGGGGAGTGGACCAATGGAAGGAAGACCTCTCTTTCTGTCTTTCCCTCTCACTGTCTCTAACTCTACCTTTCAAATAAATTAAAAAAAAAAGATAGGAATGCTCACTTGATTTCTATAAAAATTAAAATGATGGCTTTTCTCAAGTAGAAGAAAAATGTTGATTTAAGGAATTCTAAATAAAAAATGTGGGATGACTTGAAGACCAGGAAAGAAATCATTCTATGATTTCATGCTCGTCAGAAAAACACAGCATAGAAACTCACAGAAGGTGGTGTCTTCCCCTTCACTCTCCCCATTCAGCAGGGAGAGGCACCGAATTCACACTGAAGTCCAATCTGGGAAAATGATTTAAGAGGGCCTTAGACTAATCCTCCGCCTTGCGGTGCCGGCACACCGGGTTCTAGTCCCGGTCGGGGTGCTGGATTCTGTCCTGGTTGCCCCTCTTCCAGGCCAGCTCTCTGCTGTGGCCAGGGAGTGCAGTGGAGGATAGCCCAAATACTTGGGCCCTGCACCCCATGGGATATCAGTAGAAGCACCTGGCTCCTGCCTTCGGATCAGCGCAGTGCACCGGCTGCAGCGGCCATTGGAGGGTGAACCAATGGCAAAAGGAAGACCTTTCTCTCTGTCTCTCTCTCTCTCTCTGACTGTCCACTCTGCCTGTAAAAAAAAAAAAAAAAAAAAAAAAAAGGGCCTTAGAAGGTCAATTATTGAAGCAGGAATTTGGCACAGTGGTTAAAATGCCACTTGGTTTACTCTTATCCAATGTCAGTGTTCCTGGCTTCGAGTCTTAACTCTACTCTGGATTCTAGCTGGCAGCTAATGTGTACCCCAGAAGGCATCAGGTAATGGTCCAAGTACCTGGGCTTTTACCACCCACTTGGGAGACCCAGGTTGAGTTCCTGGCTCTCAGCTTCAGTGCAGCCCAGCCCCTGCTGTTCCCAGAATTTGAAGAGTTAATCATGGATAGGAGATTGGTTTCCATCTTTTTATGTCCTTCTATGTTTACCTTTCAAATAAATACATTTTAAAAAATGTAAAAATAAGGTCAATTAGTAAATTGATTTCCAGAGGAGTACACTGCCTATCCTGCAAAGCCATATTTGCTTCTCCTCTGAGGAGATAGGTTGTATGTTAAGATAAGTATTCAGAACATTCAGAAAAAAAATCCAGAAAACTTAGAGTCAAGAGTCTTCATTTACCTAAATGTTCAATGCATTTGTAACCAAATATAGGTGATATGGATGGTTGATGTTTTTAGTTGACCATTTCAAAATGGCAGTAAATCAGACTAATGGTTAGGCTGCATGAGAGAGAAGAGACAGACTCAGGTGTTCATACTGGTGACTTTTTTCATGATATGATGATTTTGCTCAAATTAATGATACTGGAGAATTGTATTACTTTTTTCTACTTTATTCTCTCAAATATATAGGTCCAATAAAAAGAGTGTGAATCATCTTTCTTTTTGGAAAAAAAAAAAAAAGACTGGCTGCTTTATTTCTCATAGCCTCTAGGATAATGGTAAAACAACAATTTGTATCTACTTTGAAAAGCTGAAAGTGAACTAGATGGTTGAAATGCCCATCCTCAAAATTCATTGGTTGAAGTAGAAATCAGAGCAAAGCTTTTAATTGCTATTACTTCTACCTGCAGTTTTTCTTGTGGAAGTAAATTATCACATAGTGGTGTGCATTTGGTAATTAGTGATTTGCTCAGAAATGGTTTGATTTCCATGTGTTTAATATTAATTTAAAAAATCCTGTGAGCAGAGAAAAGAAATGCAGTACAACATAAACTACTTCACTGGATATGATAATGCCTTCCAGTTTGCATTTTCTTTATTTTCTTCATGTCACAAATTTTTGGGTACCTCTCAAAGCAAGTGTTAATCCAAAAATAAATCTATACATCTTTATTAAGTATAAATGATTGGTGTGTGTGATCTCCCATAAAATAATTTCATAAAACCATTGCTGTACTAATGAAAAAGTTTTGAAAGCAAAAACATTTTTCTTCAAAACAGATGTACATGCATTCAATGTCACCATGGTATTTCTCTATACTTCAGAAGCCCTAAGTCCTGTGTGTTTCTGACAGTGAATATAGCAAAGCTTCAACTTGACTTTCATAGCTCATGACCAGCAACAAGTACATCATCTTAACCATCACACTGAGGTGGAATAGTTCACATTCTTGAACAGTTTGTAGTAGGGGTCTGGCTTGAGAGATTATTAAAATTTGAAACATAAGAAATTTGATCTTTTGGCACTGATATTAGTTGCTAATGTCATCCAAGAAGTAATGCAACATTCTTTGTAAGGTTTTTGAAGGACATAACTCAGGGGCTGTTGTGGCCAAAGCAAGAGAGAGGCAGAAAACAGTAAGGGCAGAGCTACGCACCTGATGATTCATTGTTAGGTGCTATTCCTGGAACATCTACTGTCAACATGGTGAGAACATCTTTCATGGGCACAGATCAATAAAATGGACCAAAAGAGAAACCAGCCTGCGTTTTACGAACACAAATTATGTGCTTTTTGCAACAGTCATGAAAAATGAGGAAAAGTAATAGCATTGTTATCTCCTTTAATAGACATTTGTGTGCCTCTAAAGATACAGATTTTTCAGTTAAGAATTAGAATGCATTTATTTAATCAAGTTTTTCTTTTTCAAAATCTCCCTAAATTATCTATTTTTAAATTTTTGATTAGTACGTAATAACTGCACATTTTTATGGGATACAGTACAATACTGCAACAGATATACACGAGTCAGTGGAGCAAACTGGGCAACAAAGGTTTCCATTTCCTTATCTACCAGCTCCTGCCTTCTAGTTCTTTATACTGTATATAATACGTTATTGTGAACTATAGTCACCCCACTGTGCTATGGAACAATAGAACTTGTTACTTCTATATGACAGTATTTTGGGTCCCATTATCTAACCTACTTCTATTCCCTGTATACCCATCCTTCCCAATTTCCAGTAATCACTGTTCTAAGTTTAGATCAGCTATGTGTTTTTTAACTTCTGCACACGAGAGAACACATGATATTTGTCTTTCTGTTATAACTTATTTCATTTAATGTAACTATCTCCCGTTCCAACCATTTGGTTGCAAATATCAGGATTTCATTCCTTTTATGGATAAATAATATTCCATTGTATATGTGTATATATACATATATATATCTCACATATATATATCTCACATATATACATATACCACAGTTTCTTTATCTATTAGTCCATCATTGGACATCTAGGTTGATTCTGTATCTTGACTATTGTGAATAGTGCTGCAATGAACACAGGAGTGCAGGAATTTCTTTCATATATTGACTTTATTTCCTTTCGCTGTATTTCCAGAAGTGGAATAGTTGGTCATATGGTAAATCTACTTTTACTTTTTTAAGGACCCTCCATAGTATTTTTTTTTTTTTTTGACAGGCAGGAGTGGACAGTGAGAGAGAGAGACAGAGAGAAAGGTCTTTCTTTTGCTGTTGGTTCACCTTCCAATGGCCGCCGCGGCCGGCGCGCTGCAACCAGCGCACCACACTGATCTGATGGCAGGAGCCAGGTACTTATCCTGGTCTCCCATAGGGTGCAGGGCCCAAGGACTTGGGCCATCCTCCACTGCACTCCCTGGCCACAGCAGAGAGCTGGCCTGGAAGAGGGGCAACTGGGACAGAATCCGGCGCCCCGACCGGGACTAGAACCCGGTGTGCCAGTGCCGCAAGGCGGAGGTTTAGCCTAGTGAGCCGTGGCGCCCATACTATTTTCTATAATTATTGTAATAATTTTCATTTCCAAAGACATTGTAAGGGTTTATTTTTTTCCACATCCTAACCAGCATCTGTTATTTTTTACCTTTTTGATAATATCCATTTCAACTTGAGTGAGATGTCTCTTTATTGTGGTTTTGATCTGCATTTTCCTATGGATAGTAAAATTGATCATTTTTGTCATGTATTTGTTGGCCATTTTTAATTCTTCTAATAAATGTCTATTTCAGTCCTTTGCCTATTTCTTAGCTTGAACATTTTGATTTTAGTTTGGACTTTTTAAGTTTCTTAGATATTCTGGGTATCAATCCTTTATCAGATGAATATTTTGCAATATCTTTTCCATTATGTTTTTGTTTCTTTATTCTGTTGATGGTCCCTTTTGCTTTACAGATGTTCCTTAGCTTGAAATAATTCCATTTGCCTATTTTTGTTTTGTTGTCTGTATTTGGAGTCTTATCCAAAAAAAAAAAAAATCATTGCAAGTGCCTTGAAGTATTTCCCTTGTGTTTTCTTCTAGTAGTTTCATAGTTTCATGCTTAATATTTAGAACTTTGATCCATTTTTAGTTGATTCTTTGATAGAGTGAGAAGTAGGGGTAAAGTTTCAATTTTGTGCATTTGCTGTCTAGTATTCTCAGCACAATATATTGAAGAGATTATTCTTTCTCCACTGTATGCTTTTTGCAGCTTTGTCAAAGATCAGTTGGCTTTAAGTGTAAGAATTAATTTCTGGTACCTCTATTACATTCCATTGACGATTGTGTCTCTTTTTATGTCAGTACCATGCTGTTTTGGCTATAATAGCTCTGTAGTATAGTACATCAAGAGATCTGGTATTGTGATGTCCACAGTGGTTTTTTTTTTTTTTTTTTAATCAAAATTGCTTTGGCTCTTCAGCATCTTTTGTGTTTCCCTATGAATTTTATGATCGTTTTTCTACTTTTGTGAAAATGTCATTGTTATTTTGTTTGTGATTACATTGAATCTATAAATAGCTTTAGACAATATGCACATTTTAATAATATTGATTCTTCCTTTCCTGGACATGGGAGGTCTTTCTAATTTTTTGTTTATCTTGAATTTCTTTCATCAGTATTTTGTAGTTTTCTCTGTAAAATTCTTTCACATCCTTGGTTAAATTTATCCAAGGTTATTTTCACAGCTATTATGAATAGGTTTGCTCTTCTAAATTATTTTTCATCAAATTCATGATTGGTGTATAAAAATGCTACTGATTTGTGTGTGTTGATTTTGTATCCTACAACTTTACTGATTTTTTTTTTTTTACCAGTTCTAATAGTCTTGGTGCAATCTTTAAGTTTCTGCATGTATAGAATCATGTCATGTACAAAAAGGAATACTTTGACTTCCTTTTTTTTCCTATTTACATGCTTTTTATTTCATTCTCTTGCCTAATGGGTCTGTTCAAAACTTCCGGTACTATATTGAATACTCTGAATGATGAAAGTAGACATGCTTGTCTAATTCTAGGTTTTCCAGTAAATACTTAAATCTTTCCCTCATTTAATAAGATGTAGATTGTGGTTTGTCATATAAGGCTTTTATTATATTTAAGTGTGTTCTTTCTATTAACAATGTTTTTCTGAATAACACTTCCTGGAAAGCCTTAAAAATTGGGAAGAGGAAGAGAAGGAACTCATAAGGAAACTTAACTTTAATTAAAAGTAACAGTAAATATCAGCTATCACTACTGAATTTAGAGAGACTCCTGTCTGGGAATATAAGTATTTCTTTTCTGCTTTTTTTTTGTAGGTTTGTTATACTAAGTCAAAGAGAACTGGAATTGAATCCTAACTTTGCTACCTACTGGCTATGTGACTTGGAAAAGAGCCAACCTCTGCCTCCGTTTTCTCATCTATAAAATATTTAAAAATTATAATGGCTACCTCGTAAACTTATTCTGAGACTAAGCATACTGACATAAAGCATCTGAGTCATATAAGTAATTTAATATATGTTATTTGTCATTACTGCAGCTTCTATCTGTCCATTCTGTAATAAACATGTACTCACTTTATAAAACTGAAATCGCAATAAAAATTATATATTTGGGATGGGCGTTTGGTCTAGTGCATAAGAATTGTGCACTCCATTTAAGTGCTGCAGTCTGAGTCCTGATTCCAGCTTCCTTCTAATGTTCATCCTGGGAGAGAGCGAGTAGTTGGGTCTTTGTCACCCACATGGGAGGTCTGGATTCAGTGCTTGGCTTCTGACTTTGCCTGGTGTAGCCTGGCTTAGTCCCAGTTCTTGAGGGAATTTGGGAAGTGAACCAGTGGATGAAAGTTGCCTCTCACTTTCTTCTTGTCTCTGAATTGAATGAATGAATGAATGAAAGTTTCAAAAGAAGAATTACTCACTGAAAAACTCATATTAACATTCACTTTTTTTCTTGTTTTCATCATTGAAATTACCAACCTAAGTTGTTATGTAGTCATTCTGTGATGAGCCTGAGTTATGACAAATGTAAACTCAATTCTTCATGCCTTTTTAATTTAGATACACTTATAGGTATACTTTACATTTTTCTCATCTAACACATATCAATAATGTTTTTAAAAATTTTAATCTATATGGAATTGAGATACACTCTATTAAGTATACATACCTCAATCTTTACTTGAGTGTAAAAGTTCCTTAATACATTTAAAGAAATTTAAGAAACATCCCATGATTCAAACACAATTTAGGAATTACTTCCATTTGATAAGTTCCTCAGCTTTACACACAAAACTTTCCCACCAAACAGGCTGCTGCCATATGTGTTTAAACAAGAGCACAATTTGGCTGACGCTTGCTGCACAAGAAAAGCCCATTTTACAGTCTGTTCACACCTGAGTTTATGGCACTTCACCCAGGAAGGGCAAAGCAGTTTAGACATTCACAATAAGAACCAACTTGAACCTTATTTAACTTCCAAACCTTCTAAATTTCTTCAAGGCTCAAGTAATTCCCACAAAACCTTGCCTCACTTCCTTTCTGCACTTACCACTTGCCCTCTGGGAAATCAAACCCCCTACTCACTGGCAGAAGCAAACATTGTTCATGTGTTTCCTTACAATTTAGGTTTTCCCATATTTTAGGAAAACTTAAAAATGGATAGGATTTTCTGTAAAAAAAAGTAGCTATACTAAAAATACCTAAATGAGATAAGAGTACATATTTAATACTTATTTTCTATAAACATATATAGTGTTTAAATGCAAGCAAGTAAAATAAAGTGTGGAGAGAATTATACCATTATGAGTTGATTTTTGGATTTCGCTTGTGATGTTGTAGCTTATCTACCACTCTTAGACAGACATATAGCTAACCAAAAACCATATTAACTAAAAATCATTGACAGAATCCAATGGGAGGCTGATCATCTAGTGACTGTGTATGTTTTCCTTTTGGTACTTAGAAGGAAAACAAAATTTGAATAGACATCCTCCCTGTAATGTTCTATATATCTTTCTTTAAAAGACTTATGAGAGGGTTTTCAATAATTTTACTATAAAGAAATGAAAAATATTTGTGGAGATATGTTGACTCTGATTTGATCATTCAATGATCTGTACGTGTATCAAAACATCACATGATACTGCATAAATATGTACATATGTTTATGTGTCCAAATGCTTATGTATTGGAATGAATGTGCATAATCTGAGAGGACAGACATAATTACAGGAAAAATAGTTAAGTATAAATTTAGTAGAATAAGTAAAGAAAAATAAAGATGTAAAAATGTTGTTTTTTTCTTCATTTATGGTTCTAACTTGAAAAGTAAATACATTTATATCTAGTTATGCACATGTATATTCACACCCCCATATACAGTTAGTTGACTGCTAGCATCATATTTAAAACCCATGAGCCACTTCACTCTGTTCATATATATATACATAAATACATGTATATTTTTCTAATATATATATGTATGTGGAATTAATATGCATTTACATACTGAGGCACATGTATAAGTGAAATTATTTCCCAGTTCTCATGGAACTATCTGCAGAGATCTGTAACTTAAATGATCCAAGATTTCTACAACTACACAGCATTTTTATTATGGTTCAAATATTCAAGTTTAGCATTTGAAGATTTAATAATAACTGCTACTTATAAGGTGATGTGTAGTGACTCTCAAAATACCACTCCCATTTTGAAAATTCAACTATTTATAAAGAGTAATATACATAGCATAAATGTACAAAATAATGAGTGTATTGCTGGATGATTTTTTTTTTTAGTAAGGCAAAGGTACACTGATAAGCTCCACTCAGTTCTACCACTCTTCAAGGTCAATTTTACCCTGGCTTTTAATGTCTTACCAGTTATGCTTAATTTTGAAATCTACTGTAGATGACTTATAGTGTGTGTACTTTTTGTGTGCTCACCTTTTTCCCACAACACTAAGTTTGTGAACTTCCTTTACCTTTATTGTTACATGATGTTTCATTCTATGAACATGCCATAATATATTTGTCCATGGTACTATTATTCCTTTAAGTTGCAGACACTTTGGTTGTTTATGAATAGTGCTGCTGTGAACATTCTTGCCATATTTTTAGTGCATCTATCCACAGGGAACAATGGCTAGTTCATGGGTGACATATACACTCAGCATTAGTACATGCCTCCAAATTGCTTTTCAAAACGGTTATATTAATTTACAGTAGCAACTGCAGTGTGCACAGAGTCTCTTTGCTCCATATCCTTAGGAAACCTTGAAGTTGTGCTTATCCTGGTGGGGGTTTTGCAGTAACCATTGTACTTGTATTAGTATTTCCCTGTTGACTAATTTGGTTAAGCACCTTTTCTTATGATTACCAGCCTTTTGATTATCCTGTTTTTTTTTTTTTTAACTTTCATTTAATGAATATAAATTTCCAAAGTACAGCTTATACATTACAATGGATTCCCCCCCCCCCACCAATAACTTCCCTCCCTTCTGCAACCCTCCTCTCTGCTGCTCCCTCTCCCCTTCCATTCACATCAAGATTCATTTTCAATTCTCTTTATATACAGAAGATCAATTTAGTATATATTAAGTAAAGCTTTCAACAGTTTGCACCCACACAAAAACACAAAGTGAAAAATACTGTTTGAGTACTAGTTATAGCATTAAATCTCAATGTACAGCACACTAAGGACAAAGATCCTAAATGAGGAGTAAGTGCACAGTGACTCCTGTTGTTGACTTAACAATTTGACACTCTTGTTTATGGCCTCAGTAATCACCCTAGGCTCTTGTCATGAGCTGCCAAGGCTATGGAAGCCCCCTGAGTTCACTGACTCTGATCATATTTAGACAAGGTCATAGTCAAAGTGGAAGTTCTTTTCTCCCTTCAGAGAAAGGTACATCTTCTTTGATGACCTGTTCTTTCCACTGGGATCCCACTCGTGGATATCTTTCATTTAGGTCATTTTTTTTTTTCCAGAGTGTCTTGGCTTTCCATGCCTAAAATACTCTCATGGGCTTTTCAGCCAGATCTGAATGCCTTAAGGGCTGATTCTGAGGCCAGAGTGTTGTGTAGGACATCTGCCATTTTCTGAGTCTGCTGTGTATCTTGCTTCCCATGTTGGATCGTTTTCTCCCTTTTTTATTCTATCGGTTAGTATTTGCAGACACTAGTCTAGTTTATGTGATCCCTTTGACTCTTAGTGCTATCCTTATGATCAGTTGTGAACAGAAATCAATCACTTGGATTGGTGAGATGGCATTGGTACATGCCACCTTGATGGGATTGAATTGGAATCCCCTGGCATGTTTCTAACTCTACCATTTGGGGCAAGTCCAACTGAGCATGTCCCAAATTGTACATCTCCTCCCTCTCTTATTCCCATTCTTATATTTAACAGGGATCACTTTTCAGTTAAGTTTCAACACTTAATGAATAATTGTGTATTAATTATAGAGTTCAACCAATAGTATTAAGTAGAATAAAAAATACAAAGAAGGATAACGTATTAAGTTGTTCATCAACAGTCAGGGAAAGGGCTGTTCAAGTCACCGTTTCTCATAATGTGCATTTCACAAAAAGGTTTCCTTTTTGGTGCTTTGTTAGTTGTCACTTTTCAGGGAGAACATGTGATACTTGTCCCTTTGGGACTGGATTATTTCACTCAGCCTTATGATTTCCAGATTCCTCCATTTTGTTGCAAATGACTGGATTTCATTTTTTTGACTGTTGTATAGTATTCTATAGAGTACATATCCCATAATTTCTTTATCCAGTCTTCTTTTGATGGGTATTTAGGTTGATTCCATGTCTTAGCAATTGTGAATTGAGCTTCAATAAACATTGAGGTGCAGACAGCTCTTTTATTTTCCAATTTAATTTCCTTTGGGTAAATTCCAAGGAGTGGGATGGCTGGGTTGAATGGTAGGGTTATATTCGGGTTTCTGAGGAATCTCCAAACAGACTTCCATAGTGGCTTTACCAGTTTGCATTCCCACCAACAGTGGGTTAGTGTTCCTCTTTCCCCACGTCCTCACCAGCATCTGTTGTTGGTAGATTTCTGTATGTGAGCCATTCTAACTGGGGTGAGGTGGAACCTCATTGTGGTTTTGATTTGCATTTCCCTGATTGCTAGTCATCTTGAACATTTTTTCATGTGCCTATTGGCCATTTGGATGTCCTCTTTTGAAAAATGTCTATTGAGGTCCTTGGCCCATCTCTTAAGTGGATTTGTTGTTGTTGTTGTTTTGGAGTTTCTTGATCTTTTTGTAGATTCTGGTTATTGCTCCTTTATTTGTTGCATAGTTTGCAAATATTTTCCCCATTCTGTTGGTTGCCTCTTCACTTTCTGACTGTTTCTTTTGCAGTATAGGAACTTCTCAATTTGATGCAATCCCAATAGTTAATTTTGGCTTTGACTGCCTATGCCTCCAGGGTCTTTTCCAAGAAGTCTTTGCCTGTGCCTATATCTTGCAGGGTTTCTCCTAATAATTTGATGGTGTTGGGTCGTAGATTTAGGTCTTTAACCCATGTTGAGTGGATTTTTTGTATAAGGTGTAAGGTAGGGGTCTTGCTTCATGCTTCTGCACGTGGAAATCCAGTTTTCCCTGCACCATTTATTGAATAGACTGTCCTTGGTCCAGGGACTGATTTTGGATCCTTGATCAAATATGAGTTGGCTATAGATGTTTGGATTGATTTCTGGTGTTTCTATTCTGTTTCATTGGTTTGTCCATCTGTTTCTGTACCAGTACCACACTGTCTTGATTACAACTGCCCTGTAGTATGTCCTGAAATCTGGTATTGTGATACCTCTGACTTTGTTTTTGTTGTAGAAGATTACTTTAGCTATTCGAGGTCTCCTGTGTCTCCATATGAATTTCAGCATCATTTTTTCCAGATCTGAGAAGAATGTCTTTGGTATTTTTGATTGGTATCACATTGAATCTATAAATTGCTTTTGGGAGAATGGACATTTTGAGGATATTGATTCTTCGAATCCATGAGCATGGAAGCTTTTTCCATTTTTTTGTTATCCTCTTCTATTTCTTTCTTTAAGATTTTGTAATTCTCATCATAGAGATCTTTAACGTCCTTGGTTAAGTTTTTTTCAAGGTATTTGATTGTTTTTGTGGTTACTGTGAATGGGATTGATCTTAGCAGTTCTTTCTCAGCTGTGACATTGCCTGTGAATACAAAGGCTGTTGATTTTTGTGCATTGATTTTATATCCTGCTACTTTGCCAAACTCTTCTATGAGTTCCAATGGTTTGAGCAGTGTCTCAATTAACAATGTTTCCCATTTTCTAACTGATTTTATATTTTCTTGTTAATTGTGGAAGCTTTTTATATATTCTGAATACACGAGCATTGTCAGGTAAATCTCTGTCTCTGTCTCTCTCTCATATTTTGCTATTATTGGAATAATAATAGCAATGTTTTACTCATTTATGTTGATGAAAAATGAATTCTTAATTATAATAAAGTCAAATTAATCAGTTTAAATGTATGGATCATGCTTTTGTTGTCCTGTGTACTAGAAAGATTTTATGATTTTTACCTTCCATGTTACATCTACATCTGGTGTAGTAGCACAGCAGCAGGTTAAACCACTGCCTATGATGCTAGTATCCTATATTGGTTGCCAGTTTGATTTCTGGATACTCGACTTCCAATCCAGCTCCCTGCTAGGGCACCTTTGAAAGCAGCAGAAGATGATCCAAGTACTTGGGTACCTGCAACATGCATGGGAGACCCAGACTAAATTCCTGGCTCCTGGCTTCGGCCTGATGGAGCCCTGACCCTTGCAGTCATTTGGGGTGTAAACCAATGGATGGAAGATCTCTCTCTGTATCTCCTTTCTCTGTCAATCTGTTTTTCAAATAAATAAATACATCTTTTTAAAAATCTACAAAACATTTGTTCTTGATTTTCAAGTATGATAGGATATAGGAGGTCAAGATTCAATCTTTTGTCTGGCACCATTAACTAAAAAATAAAATAATAATCTTTCACTCATTGCACTGAAATGACACTTTAAGTTGTCATAAATCAACTCACTATATAGGTTGGTTTGTTTCTGGGCTTTCTATTTTGTTTTGCTGATCTGTTTTTTGTCTATCTTTTTCACTAATATCAACCTTTTAAATTATCATTGTTTTTAATATAGCTTTGTGTCTGGCAGTAAATGCCTCCAATATTGCCCATCTTTAAGATTATCTTGGGTATTCTTGGCCTTTTCATATATTTTTATATGAATTTTTTAATTTGAAAAGAAAACAGAGAAACAGAAAGAACTCTCATTTGCTGGTTTCTCCACAAACGCCTGCAGTGGCGGGAACTGGCTGAACCAGGAGCCTGGAGCTCCATGAGTTGCAGGGACACAGCTGCCTGAGCCAGTGTCTGCTGCCCTCCAGAGCGTACATCATCAGGACTCTAATCAGGAGATGGAGCCAGGACTTGAACCAGGCATCCCAAGTCGGGGCATATCCACGGGCCAGATGCCAAATCCCATATACATTTTTGAACTGATTTTTTTTTAAATGAAAACAAAATTCTCCCAAGACTTTGACTGGGATTATATTTGATGGCACAATTTGAGGAAACTGATATTTTTATAATACTGATTCTAGTACTCCACCCCAAGAAAGTGTAATTTTCTTTAATAATTCTTTATTTAATTGTATTTAATGATTTCTTATCACTTCATGTAACATTAGTATAGGATTGTCCTTATATTTATTCCTTTTTTTGAAAAAAAAAGATTCATTTGTTTATTTGAAGGCAGAGTTATGGAGAGAGAGGGGGAGATACAGAGAGAGAGAGAGAGAGAGAGAGAGAGATCTTCTATCCACTGGTTCCGTCCCCAAATGGCCGCAATGATAGGGGCTGGGCCAGACCAAAGTCAGGAGTAGGAAGCTTCATATGGATCTCCGAAGTGGGTGCAGGGACCCAAGCCCTTGAACCGTCCTTCGCTACTTTCCCAGGCACATTAGCAGAATGTTAAATTGGAAGTGGAGCAGCGGGGACGTGAACCAGCACCCAAAAGAGATGCTGGTATTATATGCAGCAGCTTAACTCATTATGCCAATGCTGTGGCCCAGTTACTTTACCTCTATTTATTTTTATATTTTGGATGCTATTATTAAATGGTAATACTTTATAAATTTAAATTTCTAATTAAATATCAATTTTATATAAATAAAATTGATTTTGTATATCATACATAGCAACTTTACTTGTTTTCCTCCTAAATAAGTGTATCATTCATGATGAATCGAAATTTTATTTTTTCCTTTCCAATATTTAGATTTAAGATTTTATTTTTATTGCCTTATTATGTTAGTTAGGCTTCTTAATACAATGTTGAATTGAAGTAGTAGCAGTTGCTTTATTTTTGTTTCTGATCTCTGTGGAAGATTTTTCAACCTTTCATATCTCAATATGGCTTTTGTGAGTAGTTATTATGACTCTCATTTTTGTATAAAAGATTTATTTATTTGATAAGCAGATTTAGAGAAAGAGAGAGAGAGAGAGAGAGTGAGAGAGAGATCTTCCGTCCTCCAGTTCACTCCCAAGAGCTGCAATGGCCAGGGTCGGACCAGGCCAAAGCCAGGAGCCAAGACCTTTTCTGGGTCTCACACATGAGTTGCAAGGGCCCAAGTACATGGGCCATCTTCTGATGCTTTCTCAGGGGATTAACAGGGAGCTGGATTGGAAGTGGAGAAGACAGAACATGAACTGGCGCCCATGTAGGATGCTGGTGTTGCAGGCAGTGGCTTAGCCCATTATGCCACAAAATCAGCCCTGGAACTATATTCTTTCAACCAAGTTTATTTGAATAGACATGCTGAATAAATCTTAATTATAAATCCATTAATATTGTATGTAAATAGGCACTTTAATTAAGGCTCTAACTTCTTTTTTGTTGAACAAAAGAAGAAGCTATGTATGTTTTTCTCTTACTCATTCATTTTTTAGAATTTTATTTATTTACTTTGATTATTTGAGAGAAAGGAAGAGGGAGAGCTCCAATCTGCTGGTTAACTTCACAAAGGCCTGCAACATCAGGACTGAGTCACACCAAAACTTAGAGCCGGAAACTAAGTTGAGATTTGCCATTTGTGTAGCAAAGACCCAACAACTTGAGCCATCACCTGCTACACCTCAGGATGCATATTAGCATCCTGGTAACCAGAGTGAAGTCAAACCCAGGCACCCAAATAAGGGATGAGGGCATACCCACCAGCATCTTAACCATTTGACCAAATTCCCACCCTAGAAAGTAAATTTGAAAAATATTTTATCAACAACAGGAGTCTCTGTGCACTTATTCTCCAAGAAGGACCTCTGTCCTTAATGTGTTGTATTATGAGAATTAACGATAAAAATAGTCTTCAAGCAGTACTTTATACTTTGTGTGTCTGTGTGGGTGCAATCTGTTGAAATCTTTACTTAATATATGCTAAGTTGATCTTCTGTATATAAAGATAATTAAAAATGAATTTTAATGAAGAATGGTATGGGAGAGGGAGTAGGAGATGGAATGGTTTGAGGGTGGGAGGGTGGTTATGGAGGCAAAAACTGCTATAATCCAAAAGTTGTACTTTTGAAATTTATATTTATTAAAAAAAAGTTTTCTAAAAAAAGAAAAATATTTTAAACTAATTCTTAATCATTCACACGCTTTCAGAGATTATAAATTGCACTAAGAGCATTTTGTTGACTACTTACTGAAGCAAAAGAAAAATCAAATCCGCATTTTGCCAAACCACATGTTATTTATTTGAAAATATCCTCAGAAGTTCATGATTTGGGAGTGACCTCTCATTGCCTACACTGAGTGCTGAGTGTATTATATAATTGCTAAGTATTACATTGCTGAAGCTTTGAAATTGCCAGACCAAAAAGTGTATATACCACCTTACAAACCAGAGGACAAAGATTAGGAAAAAAAGCTTGTTTACAATGGATATGTACCTACCATTTTTCATTGTTTTTATGTAGATTTCAATTCTTACTGCCATGCTGCTTCCACATTTTAATTTATTCACCACCATACAATTAGTTATCCACTATATGTATTCTTACAAACTAATGATGACAAAATTATGCTTTCTGTATTTAATAGTAGGTGCTTCAAAAACCACATTTGTCATTTACCACCCATTTTTGGAACTCTGCTTTTCATCGAGTGGATTAGGTTGTATCTTACTGAGCATTTTCTCAGGATTGCATTGTGATAACATAGAAACACATTAGATGATGTGCTGTCTAACATAGTAGATTTATTTTTCATGGTCTCATTAGAGCTTTGTTATTTGGTTTTTCTACTTTAATTAACAGTTTGACATTAAAAGAAACTTATTTGAAGAACTATTCATTTTACAGATTTTGATAAGCTTACATATTTCATCTGTAACCTATAAAGAGAAAATTTTCAATGCAATATATTTGTCTTGGTTTCTTAAAATTGTAACATGTAAGTTATGTTTCAATACTACATTTATTATTGAAATACATGAAACATATACAACTCTTAATGGCCAAAGCACTTGTAATTAACATTGAGATATTATTGTTATCAAATTTAGGGTAACTAATGGGTAAAATGACTATCATTAGTTTAATATATGATGCATAAATGGATATATGAGTATACTTCAAACATTTAATGTAAAAATCAATTAAAAGATAAGCTTATTTTAGTGAAAAAATATGAAATTCAGGCATAACATTATTTTATGTATTTATTTATTTATTTTTTGCCAGGCAGAGTTAGACAGTGAGAGAGACAGAGAGAGTTATAGACAGTGAGAGAGAGAGACAGAGAGAAAGGTCTTCCTTCCGTTGGTTCACTCCCCAAATGGCCGCTACGACCAGCACTGTGCCTATCCGAAGCCAGGAGCCAGGTGCTTCCGCCTGGTCTCCCAGGCGGGTGCAGGGCCCAAGCACTTGGGTCATCCTCCACTGCCTTCCCCAGGCCACAGCAGAGAGCTGGACTGGAAGAGGAGCAACCAGGACAGAATCTGGCGTCCCAACCAGGACTAGAACCCCAGGGTGCCGGTGCCGCAGGCAGAGGATTAGCCTAGTGAGCCGCGGTGCCGGCCTGCATTCTTTATAATATATATTTTCTGTGAGACCTCTAGAATGTAGGACTTAGAGTATAAAGCAGACATTTTAAATAAATTATTCAGAACTAGGGTACAATAATCTAAATATATGCCCTTTTTGCAGAGAAAATAACATAAAATAAACTGACATTATCACGACAAGTAAATATGCTTTTGTTGAATGATTTGAAAACCATTATTTACAGATATTGGGTGTTTATTTTAAGCTGTCAAACCATCTTTGTTTTTAAATAAAATCTTAAGCAGTTTCAATATTTAAAAGAAGGGAAATTTAAAATGTCTGATTCTGAAATGGGATGGGTGGTTCAGAGACACAACTGCTTAGAAACACTCTGTGCTACAGGAAACAGACTTTAAAGGTTAACTAAAATCAGAATTTCAGAAGGTGCCTTCAAGCTCATCACCTTCAATATTATTCAAAGGATGTTCCTTGGAACATTACTCTCATTAGATGCTTTCCAAAAACTCTATTCCATGGTAAATAAATCTAGGAACCGTTTTATGCATAGAATATTCTCAGGAGCTACACAATGCATGTTAACCTATTAGTTTCTCTGAGGAACCGTATAGTTAAAAAAACAAAAATTACTTGATTTCCAAAAATGAGTTTCCAAAAATTATTTAATAATAAAATTCACATATGTTGTATAACTAATGCCCTAAAGAATTAGTATACTTTAGAATATAATTTTATGAAAATAGTTATCTTCTGATCATATTCAACAATTCCTTCTACCTGTCTCAGATAGATAATGATCCACATTATGATTGTATCATTTGGAAATGGGAAATTGACTGTCATGGTCTGGAGAAACTATTTTAATATTGAGCAATTGCAGTACTGAGAAAGATTTCTATTATAAGGATTACTTGTTCCAATGAAATATTACAAGGAGTTAACCAGTTCTAGTATATTTCCATATGAAATCATTTCTGTCAATCATTTAAATATTCCTTATCCTATCTCAAATTTTTATTTTTATAAATCCAAGGAGTTTTAAGTCTACATCCACATTCTTTCTTTCTTTTTTTATTATGAGAGAGAGTTACAGAGTTATATAGGGAGAGACAGAACGAAAGGTCTTCCATCTTCTGGTTCACTCCCCAAAAGGCGACAAAAGCTGGAACTGCCCTGATCTCAAACCAGGAGCCAGGAGCTTCTTCTGGGTCTCCCATGGGTGCAGGGGCCCAAGCACTTGGTCCATCTTCTCCTGCTTTCCCAGGCCACAGCAGAGAGCTGGATCAGAAGAGGAGCAACTGGGACTCAAACGGGCTCCCATAAATGATGCTGGCACGGCAGGCAGCAGCTTTACCTGCTGTGCCACAGCACCGGTCCCCTCAATTCTTAAATTCATAAATATTCACAGGGATTATTAGATGAGTTGTATGTAGTCATTTCAATTGTTGAAAGGATTCACTGACATCAATAATTCACTGATAACAGTAAACCTGAAGACAATTGAAGACCATGATGTGAACAGCACCACATGTGATTTATTCTTACCTGGGAAAATGAGAATACTTCAAAAGGTTCAAGGAAAAATGCAATTGAAAGATATTTATTTTGGTGTGGGAAGTTTTTGAAATCTATGCATAGACTTTTTTTATTAGATTTATTTATTTATTTGAAAGTCAGAGTTACACAGAGAGAGAAGGAGAGAAAGAGAGGCTGAAAGAGAGAGAGAGAGAGAGAGAGAGGTCTTCCATTCACTGGTTCACTCCCCAATTGGCTGCAACAGCCGGAGCTGAGATTATCTGAAGCCAAGAGCCAGGAGCTTCTTCCAGGTCTCCCACGCGGGTGCTGGGGTCCAAGGACTTGGGCCATCTTCTGCTGCTTTCCCAGGCCATAGCAGAAAGCTGGATTGGAAGTGGTGCAGCAGGGACTTGAACTGGTGCCCATACGGGATGCAGGCATTGCAGGCCTTACCCGCTCAGCCACAGTGCCGGCTCCTATGCATAGACTTTTTACAACTCCTTAGATAAAATGATTTCAAATGTTTGCACCAAAATAAAGTTATCTTTTAATCTGATTTTCCATGAATTTCTTGAAATCTCTTCCTGTATGTTTTGTGTTTGAGGCTCCATAGGCTGACATTTGTTGGTTTGGAGATACTGATCCAAGTGAATTTTGTTGATTGTGTTGAATTGGGAACCCTGTGACAGCACATAGGTGGTATAAATCCTTATTTAGGTATAAATCCTATCTGAATATCTGGTGTGCATAATATGTACTTTTTTATGAACTTAAAAGGTAGCACTTAAAAAGTTACACGAGATTTGCTATTTAATTTCAAGCTAGTGAAGTTTGTGCCATTCCGTCTCATCAATATTTTCATTTAAAATGCTTGTTTATTTTCATTTGATTCAAAGAGAGAGATCTTTCATCTGCTAGTTCAGTACCAAGATGCCTACAACAGTGCTGGGCCAGACTGAATTCAGGAGTCAGTAACTCATTCTGATTCTGCCCCACGGGGAGCAGCTCAGCTACTTGAGGGGTCTCCTGCTGCCTTGCATATTGTGCATTAGCCAGTAGCTGGATGGGAAGCAGAGCAGCTGGGACTGGAGCAAAGAACTCCACATTGGGATGTGGTGTCCTAACCGCTGCAGCAAATGCCTGGCCCTGCTTAGCCAATGAATTAAAATCAACATGTGTCTAATATCTGCAAGGCTCTGAAACGGTGAATACAATTAGATCCTGCCCTGACTGTACTGCTCACCCTGCTTTTGCAGAGTTACATTCTCTTTGGTGCTAGATAACAAATAAATACACAATATGGTGTCAGATAGTGGTCAGTGAAGATATCTCAGAGGAGCTGACATTTTAACTGAGACTGGAAAAAAGTAAGAGTATTGCAACTGTAGGGAATAGCAGTCAGTATGTCTAGAAGTTCTGCATATGAATAGTTTATAAGAATGCATTTGTTATTACTTCTGTTGATGCATGCAGAAAAATTGATGTGCATTTTATGGAAAGTGTATACATTAAAAGGCCGAAAATTTGATAAGGAAGGGTAATGAATATGGATTAAAGCAAAAATATCTAGGTGCTCATTATGCAAGTATTGGAAATATTTAAAAAGAAGTAAAATATGTTTTTTTTTTTCAATTAGTGATAGTGACAGGGCAAATTAATTCTAGTAATTTTAATCTATAACTAAATAGAAGTTAGAATTAACATTTTTTTCTGATTTATATATTTATTTAAAAGAATGACAGAGAGACATGGAGGGACAGAGGAACAGAGAGATGTTTCATCCCTTATTCCCTGTTCATGTTGCATCACTCTCCAAATAGCCACGAGGGTCAGAGATGAGCCAGGCTAAAGCCAGGAGCCTGGAACTCCATTCAGGTCTCCAACTTGAGGTCCAAGAACATGGACCATGTTGTCTTTGTAATGTTTTTAAGATCTGTGGTAGTGTCCAATCTTTCACTCTTGATATTGGTAATATTTTTGTTCTCCCTTTTGTTCTTGATCAATACAAAGGATCTTCTAAAACTTCATGGAAAATATCTACTACGAAACACTGCATGGTTTCAAAAGTTTCACACAAAAATAAACTTATCTCTTAATTCCATCTTTCACAAAACTAAAAAAATAAAAATTTATATGATGCAGTGAGACAAGAAACTGAATGAGAGAGAAAGAAGGGAAGAGAGAGAGAGAAAGAGAGAGAGAGAAACCATCTGCTTCTTCACTTTGCAAATGCTTGTGACAGTTGGGCTGGACAAGGCTGAAGCCAGGAGCCAGGCACTAAGTCTAGGTTTTCCACATGGATAGAAGGTACACAAGTACTTGAACCATCACTTGTTACCTTCAAGGGTGCACATTATCAGGAAACTTGAAACAGGAATAGAGCCAAGATTCAAACTCAGGTACTATGATTTATCTGGATTTTAAAAACAAATAATTGATACATGTATTAAGAGAACTAAAAAAGTAAGCAAAGTGAGGCCGGCACTGTGGCATAGTGGGTAAACCTGCTGCCTGCAGTGCTGGCATCCCATATGGGCACCGGTTCAAGATCCAGTTGCTCCACTTCTGATCCAGCTCTCTGCTATGGCCTGGGAAAGCAGTAGGAGATGGCCCAAGTCCTTGGGCCTCCACACCCATGTGGGAGACCAGGAGGAAGCTCCTGGCGCCTGGCTTTGGATCAGCACAGCTCTGGCTGTTGCAGCCAACTGGGGAGTGAACCAGCGGATGGAAGACCTCTCGCTGCTGCTATTGCTCTTGCTCTCGCTCTCCTTCTCTCTGTGTAACTCTGACTTTCAAATAAATAAATCTTTTTTAAAAATAAAAATAAACTGGCCAGTGCCACAGCTCAATAGGCTAATCCTCCGCCTGCGGCGCTGGCACACCGGGCTCTAGTCCCATTCGGGGCGCCGAATTCTGTCCCAGTTGCCCCTCTTCCAGGCCAGCTCTCTGCTGTGGCCAGGGAGTGCAGTGGAGGATGGCCCAGGTGCTTGGGCCCTGCACCCCATGGGAGACCAGGAAAAGCACCTGGCTCCTGGCTCCTGCCATCGGATCAGCGCGGTGCGCCAGCCGCAGTGAGCTGGCCGTGGCGGCCATTGGAGGGTGAACCAACGGCAAAGGAAGACCTTTCTCTCTGTCTCTCCCTCTCACTGTCCACTCTGCCTGTCAAAAATAAATAAATAAATAAATAAAACCAAAGTAAAAAAAATCCTTGTAACATATTTGTAGGTGGACAGCTTATGTATTATGACACAAATGTGAATGTCAACATTAAGATAGTAATTTTATAAGGTCTAGTAGATACGTATCAAATAGATGTTTGACTGTAGCCATGTAAATGTATGTGTAAAAACTACGTATCATTACCTTATCAATTTAAGAAAATACAGTAAGGATATCTGTAGAATAACAACTATTGCCCTGGAGTTTTCTTATTTTTCTGAAGAATACTTAAAGAATAACTCAATCTGGTTTTCCTTGAAAAATCCAGCTCATTTAAGTAATTTATGGTGGATTTTTAAAAAAATTACAATAATTCAATCATTGCCCAAACTTTCAGGACTATACCTGTTGCATAAGGTGAAGCAAAATTATGTGACTGGATAAATTTTATATATGATATTATCTTATCAAAATTTAATTGTGATGTGTGTATGTGGAACCCACAGTTTACTGGACCTGAAACTCAAATATTAAAACACAATAAAACATCCTATAGTGTACTTATATGAATACTGTGTTTTTTAAAGACTTTAAATATGCCTGTCTATGAAAACAATTATAAATTAATGAAAATAAAAGTTACTCCATTGAAGCATTCTTTCGTGATAGGTAGAATTTTTCTGTCTATCAATTGTGTACCTGTGCTGTATACAATTCACCTGATTAAGTTGTGCAGAAAAATATTGAGCCTGCTTATACAACCCTGTTTGCTTTTAGCAATATAAGGACCCCAAATCCCTCTCTGCTGCCCTACATTTGTCTTCGATATACACAGCTCCCTTTGAAATCAGTGGGATATGAGGGAGTGCAGTGGGGGATAAAAATCTGTGAATACAGTGGCCATTTCTCAGGTGGAAGATTGGGAGACCTGCCATCTTAATGATGCTGCTCAGTGGGAGACCCAGTTTGATGAGGCTGAATAGGGCTGAAAGAATCGACTTCACCATAGAAAGAAACAGAGCATCAGAGAGCCTCACTGCATTTATAAGGAATCTTGAAATGCTGAGTGGTATAGACCTCCTTTCAAATAGAATTAATTGCATTTGTGTAATTTCCTTTCCTCTTTTCAAGAACTCCCATCCTAAAAAAAGAAAAACAACTCACCCAGTGTCTGTCATTTCTTAATGTTGGAACTCATTCCTTCATCTTTTGAGACTGCCAATAACTACTCATCTCTTCATTATTCTCTTTTTTTTTTTTTAAATTTAAGAGCCCAGTGCCTAGATTCTTTTCTAAGATGCTCACATACATCTCCTGCTGGATTAAATGGTTCTTTAAGCTGTTTCTGGTGATTTTCTCATTTTACTAATTAGACATCATGATTATCATAGCTTTTATGTTATGTGAGGTTTCCTTTAAAACTTTGTTATGATTCTATATTCTTTCAAAAATCCTAGGAATATAAACTTTAAAGCAACAAGAGATGCAAATTTGCTATAATGATTATCTTTTTCTCCCCCTGGGATATTGATTGTAGTGCTAGATGGGCTCAACATTACCTATTTCCCATAGTGTTAGAAGAATTCTGCATCTTTAACACCTCCTTAACCCTTGACACATTATATTGTGAAACCAGTGGTATATGCATATTACCCATTATTCAAAATTGCCAGTCAAGAAACAACTAGAAGAGCTCCTCTAAACATAGGACCCATTGAGGAAATGTTACATCTATATATTTAAGACAAATAAATCAATGCAACCAGTCCACACACTAGAGCAGGGAGTAGGTACTCAATACTATAAAATGAATCAAGAAATTAATCACTTATTCTATTGAAATCTTTTTGGAGTGGTTGCATGAGACAATCCCAAAAGTTAAACAGGAAGCATTTTAGGCATATTTAGCAATCCTGCCTAAAAACAGCTCCCCTTCTAGATAAGACCTTCCTACAAACCCCAGCAGCCAATTGTAATGCTTATCATAATCAGAATGTTAAAGATTTCAAAGAAGACATTTCCCCCAGCTGTCTTTAGGAGCCTGTTTTAAGTGATTAAAATTCAGTGCTGTCAAGAAGTTCTTACATTATGTCAACTTAAATTTGTCTTGCAAGTTAAGCCATTTCCTGCTGTAGTCCTGAAGAACAGCTGGTCACCATCTTCTTTATGATCATCCTCCTTAAGCTTGAAGATAACAATAAAATCACTCAGTGCTCTTTTTTCTTTTTTCCACCAAAGTCATCCCAATTTATTCATATTTTTATGGGTTCTTATTTTTTCTAACAGTATAATTTATTTTCAGGGCCACTAAGCTTTCTGATATCCCTGGGAGATTAGTAGATGGCAGCCTCTATTCCTTTCTATTACAGACAGTAACTTGCCAAAATGATTTCAAATTATGGCTGCCTATCTTTTAATACACTGCCAATGACATAATGTTCCCTAAACAACACAAATATAATTGACATCTGTAATTAACACTAGGTCACACTTTTCTCTCCCACATTAAAAATGTCATCTTTGAAACATTATTTCACTGGTTATGTTTGTGCCAATATAGATATATCCCAGATATATTAGCAGTGAACCATGCAACAGGGAAAGCTTAAATCTCCAAATGCCCTTCACACACCAACTATTTTAAATCCTTTGAAAACTTGATGGGAATCATTGCCTACAATATAGAAGGATTAAAAAAATAAACATAGTAGGTCTGTGTCCTCACCACACTATTCATGTGAATGAAAGGGGAATAGTTGAGTCACTTGTCATCAGAGGTCAAGATTGATGCCTCTGCTCCAAATTTTTCTGTGGTTCTTTGATTGTATGCAGTTAGAGTCTATGTAGAATCATGTGGCTTATTGAATGATTCTGGTGCATTTGGCCAATGTAATTAAATAATCAAGACAATATAGGCCTTCAGGTTTCATTTTATGCTTCAGTTATACATTTCTTTAAGTATACATTTATCCATTAAAACTGTAAACTTGCTTGATAATCATCAAAAGTTTCTCTCCATTTTGCTGAGGGATCTTGAGTAAGTTTGCCAAAATCAGTATTCCCACTAACTCAGAAAGAAGCCTGAGGTGGATCATCTTGCTCTAGGTTCTCTGCTAAAGTAAGATAAAGTTGGCTACTTTTTAGTTATGTTTACCATGGTTCATCTTCTAAATTTTGTCATCATATCTCAGATTACTGGTACACTAAATATTACTGAATAAAGCAAGAGTTCTGTGTGGGTGTGGTTATGCACAAGATAAGTTTGGGAGGACACCCATAATATAATTAAAGTGATTATCTTTGGGTGTTGGGATCATGGGTTATTTTTATTTTCTTCTTTTTATTTGTATGTTTTTCTAATTTTTCTACAGTGAGCATGTATTACCAATGTAATAAAAACAAAACTAATTTTTTATATTTTAAAGATTAAATCAACTAAAAGCATTGTTAAACCTAGGATAATTATCCAAATGATGATCTAAAAATTCCAGAGTATTTTAATTAGAGACTTATAGTAGGGTACTTCAAAAAGTTCATGGACCAAAGAATGAAAAGATAGTGTTGTTTTGGTGGAAAGCATTTTTTTAAGTCCACACATAGTATTTTCATAACACATTTTCCATGAACTTTTTGAAGACCTCCCATATGCATGGGAACATTTTAAATACTCAGGAACTTTGCTTCCTGAAAGTCAAGCATACTGTGAGTACTCAAATACACTACTCTGAAACAAGCAGGAATGCATTCATCAGAGAAATTGATTGCAGGTGTGAAGCATTCTTTCTCCCCTCTCCACCCACCACAAGGAAAGTAGATCCTACTTGATATCATTTTAGTTGAATAATGGACTTTAAGATTTGCCAACCAGGGTAAAAGAGCAACAGGGGGATTTCAAATCCCATGAGGATACTCTGGGGCATTAGTTTCTACAAATAAACACTGAGTTATGTCAGGAATGTTATGCAGCCATAATGCTGTCCATCCTGTATTCTGGGCTTTGCGCCTGGAAGCACCAGTTCAACAATCTGAGATTTCACAGTTGTGAAAAATTTCCTTCTCAAAACAAATTAATTGGAGTTAGTTCTAAATTTTCTTTGGGTCAAGAAATACAAAGGGACTACATTAAAATAGAGCATTTCAAAGCTCTAAAATTACATTTAACCTCATGATATACCAAGTGGAATGTGTCATGGTAAGTAAAGAGTCTAATCACAGGTTTTTTTTTTTTCTTCATTCTTCATTATGCTGAAACTTTGATCACTTTATGGTTTTGATCTGAAGAGAGAGGTTTGGAAAGAGGGTTAAAAAGTGTTTTTCAATTGTGACATAAAAAATGGAAAATATAGAAGAGTTCTAAATATGTTTCTTAATTATTTCTTCATTCCTACAGAGATAATATAATGTAATGGCTAGGAACATCCCTTAAAGATAAACTACCTGGCTTCATATTGAATTGTAATATTGATGAGATATATGAATGTGAAGAAGTTGTTTAACCTTTCTAATTCTCAATTTCTTAATCTATAAAATGGTTAATTACACATGTGTCATAGAATTGTTACAATTATTAAATAAGATAAAATGTGTCAAGTTCTTAGCACAACTCCTGACATATGGAAAGTATTCTATAAATGTTAGCTATAATTAATTCAACATATATTTATGAAGCACTTACTAGGTGCTAGTAAGTGTGCTGAATGCTAGAAAAAATGACAGTGAGCATTAAAGGAATGGTGTTTGAACATATAAGGCTTGTAATCTCCTCAAGTACAGGAGCAAACAAGCATTACACATCATTGTGAAGAGAGTGATGATGAAGTTTACTCAAGGTGCTGGGAAGGTATGTAGAGGCATCACCTACACCTGTTTGGCAAAAATTCATGCTGGTAGTGATATTTACCTTGAGACAAGAAAAGAACGAATAGGAATTAATGAAGTGAAGAAATCAGAGACAAGTATTCCAAGTAGTGGAACCAGCAAGCATAAATTCCTATTTCAGGAGGATTTTTTGTAGGTACCCAGCTCAGATGGGCTAATGATATTAGGTGTTTTATAGTTGATGGAGCTGCAAAATCTAGAGGGTCTGAAATGTAGTCTTATTGCTGTGCTAATTTGATTTCCTTTTTCTTTTTTCTTTGACTCCACTTTTCTTGCTTCAGTTTTGTTCTAAGGTTGGATTTGGTCATGTTAATGAAATAACTATGTCAGTTTAGGTCTCACAATTATACATCCTGTGATACAGAAAAAAGTTTTTTTTTAATTTTTCTTCTCCAAACATCAAACAAAAACCTGGGATTCATTTTGCTTAACTGGCTTAGGTCATGTGCTTAGTCTTGATCCAACAACGGGGACATGGGTTATGGAGCCACAATGAATGCTTAGTACTCACTGGAGGATAAAGTGTGAAAGAGCGTACCATGTTCAACTAGCTGAAATAAATTCATATGAGTCTAAAACATGATGCATGAGGAGACTCAATAAGAAGAATGGCAAGTTTGGAATTAGAGAAGTAAGCAAGGTCCAGAGGACACAAATCTTTGTAAAATAGTTTTAAGGACTTTATACTCAATCCTGGTACAGTAAGGAAAGAAGTTTCCAGCAGGGGAGTAAACAAACATGGTGTTGAAATCTCTTGCAGAGCCATGCATCAAGAAAATTGAATTTGGAGATTGGGGACCATACCAAAGACTATTAATTTAAATACAAGTTAATGGTGCTTTGAAGAGGAGAAGGCAGTGAGGATGTCAAAAGCGAGCATGGAGATTTATTTCAGAAGTAGAATTAGGAGGACATGGTAATTCAGAGACAATGACAATGTCCACATTCTTGGCTCATACACTTAGATAGAAGTTCATGTCTTTTACTGAAGCAGGAATTTCCGTAGGAAAAGTTGGTCTGGAAGTTGAAATGGTGGAACATCTAAGTGGCATAATCAACAGATATAGAACATAGGAATGCTTTATGAGGTTGAGATATTGTGGGTATCATGGTGAAGTTGAGACAATTCTGAGAACACAGAGAGAGAGACCAAAACAAGTCCACAATGGTTTATGAGGTTTATGATGCAGAAAAAGAAGTGCCCCCCTCAAGAAGTGACTGTGAAAAACAGCCCATACTGTACTTCAGAGAGTAGTGCAAAAGGAGAAAAAGGTCACACCCACTGATTTTAAGGATCTTTCCCCAGAAGTTATATACATTTCTGCTTTCATTCCATGGCCAAACACCTACCTGGAAGTATGGGTAGAAGTTGCATAAATTTTGATTCTGAAATGTCACATGCCCAGTCCAAATTTTGTAGTTATGCTAGATCAAAATAAGGCCAAAATTGGCCGCACCGTGGCTCACTAGGCTAATCCTCTGCCTGCAGCTCCGGCACCCCGGGGTTCTAGTGCCTGTTGGGGTGCCGGATTCTGACCCGGTTGCTCCTCTTCCAGTCCAGCTTTCTGCTGTGGCCCAGGAAGGCAGTGGAGGATGACCCAAGTGCTTGGGCCCTGCACCCGCATGGGAAACCAGGAGGAAGCACCTGGCTCCTGGCTTCAGATTGGCGCAGCGCTGGCCGTAGCGGCCATTTGGGGAGTGAACCAATGGAAGGAAGACTTTTCTCTTTCTCTCTTTAATCTGCCTATCAAAAAAAAAAAGGCCAAAATGCATATTGAAAGACAATTAGCATGCCCTATCATAACTCTAAATCACCAATAGCAGAATTAGACAGCTTTAGGTTAGAGGGTAGAGGACTCTTTGATTTGAACAGAAGTTGGATAGCATTACAGCTACCTTTGCAGATTTAGTGTTAAGAAGTTGAGGGAATTTTTACCTGGTAGCTGCTTTTCTTCATGTGCAGAGAAAATGATGTCATTTTTTGCAAACATGTATCAGATTGAATCATACTTGAGATCAGTGATGGAGCTAAAAAATACTGTGTTGAGTCATGTTGAGATTGGAGACCATGGATTTATATTGAAAATAATTTTCAAAATTGTGTAATTTTCTTTTTCCTTATTTTTAAAAATTTATTTTATTCATCAAAATGCAGAGTTAAAGAGAGACAGGCAGAGAGAGAGAGAGGGAGAGAGAGTGGGAGGGAGAGAGAGGGAGAGGAAGAATGAGGGAGAGAGGAAGGGAGGGAGGGGGAAAGGGAGAGAGAGAGAGAGAGAGAGAGAGAATCTTCCATCTGCTGTTTCATACCCCAAATGGCCACAAGGACCAGGGCTGGGCCAGACTGAAGCCAGGAGCCAGGAGCTTGTTCTGGGCCTCCCATGTGGATTCAGGTGCCCATGGACTTGAGGCATCCTCCACTGCTTTCCCAGGTTTATTAGCAGAGAGCTGGATTGGAAGTGGAGCAGCCAGGACTTGAACTGATAGCCATATGGGATGTTGGCATTGCAGATGGTGGCTTTCCTCACTTTGTCACAATGCCAGCTTCTGTTGTGCAATTTTCACTTTCTGTTGTGAAGAATTCTCAGCTATACATGAGAGCAGAGCTGGCAGTTGATTTTTTTCAAAACTGAAGTTTTACTGAAAAAAATATCAAGGAATAAATATTGAATGAGGATTTGAGGGTGTTGACACAGAGTAGTTGAAGGGATGGACAATGGAGTCTAAACTGGCAAGAGAAAAATGTGCAGTCAAATGGGCTGCTGAGAGATCGGGATGAGGGGATGACGGTCAGGAAGAATAAGTAGGAGAGTCAGCTCAGGGAAAGCGCTGACAGGGGAGGTTCTTGGGGCCAGTGATTGGACGATGTTGAAATTCAGTTTTTCAGCAATGCAACAGGTCTGGGTGATGACAAAGTCAACACGTGGCCATAAGAATGAGTAGCTGCAACTGGCTGGGAGAGAAGATCATTCATGTGAGGGGAGGGGTGAAGACGTGGAGAAGTAGGGGAGTGAGTGGAGGAATGTTGTTGTGCAGGTTTCAGCCTGGTCTTGTTTCAGTCACTGTAAATTGAAAGGCTCACAGCAGATAATTGTTGAGAGACAATTCTCCAGGAGCCCCTCTTCTTTCTAGTATTTCCAGCAGAGATACTAATGAATTTGTGGCGAATTATCATTGCAAGGATGTTTGAGACCAAAGCCTTGTAGGACTGAGATAATGTCCCCCTCTGAAATAAGAGGCAGCTATGCTCACTGCACGTTATAAAAGATGAGGGTGTCCTAGGTTCAAGGTTCCCCTCCAATAACATAGCACACTGCATGTGCAGGTGTTATCTGCCTGTGGGGAGCAACTGGGAGCAACTCGGACTAGACTAAGTTACTGGAATTAAGACTTATTCTATGCATCTGCTTTCCCACAATATGGCACTGAGAAGGGAAACAGCTTCTACACAGCTGCCTCCAGTTCAACCAATAAACTGTGGGACCTGCTCCTGATTGGAGGAGAGCAGCGTACTCGGCGTGTGGGTAGCAGAGTTGGGATTGGTGGAAGAGGACTATAAAGGAGGAGAGAGACGGCATGCACCAGGAACATCTAAGGGGAACATCTAGGGGGAACACCTGTGCAGCCCCCGAGAGAGCCGGCTGGCGGTGTGCCGCTCCCCTGTGGAAGTGGGGAAAGTGGCCAGGGGGAACCGCCCTTCCACGGAGGTGGAAGGGACAGTAGCCAACCCGGGAAGAACCAGCAGCAAACCCGGGGAGGGCCGAGCAGACGAAAGAACAACGCAGGGTCCTGTGTCGTTCCTCCACGAAGACGGGGAGCGACATAATGGTGCCGTGACTCGGATAGGAAACTTAGGAGGGAAGAAATGGGAAAATATCGGAGAGAGAGACTAGCAAACAGCCTAGGGAAAAGCCGGACAAAAAAGGTGCCGGAAGAAGCTATTGAAAGCCTAGGCATAGACTCAGATACGGACTATGGGGGGAAGCTGGGAGAAATCTCTAAGGTCGAAAGCGAAAGTGAAAGCTAGAACAAACAGACTCGGATACGGACTGTGGGGAGAAGCCAGGAGAAATGAGGGAGGAATACTGTTGGAAGAAAACTTAGGGAAACATACCGGGTAGAGAAAAATGTTAGGGAAATTGAAGCCGCGGGGAGCAGGCTGAGGCGGAGACGAAAGCTACTTTGGGATTCGTCGAGTTAGCCCGGGAATAAGGGGCGAAAAGTTAAAACCAGAAGCGGAAACGTAAGCCAGGTTGGAATCCGTCAGATTAGCCCGGGGAGCAAAGGACGGGAAGCCAAATCGTGGGGCGGAAACGTGAGCTGGGTTGAATTCGCCAGGTTAGCCCGGGGAACTCGGATTGAATGCTAGTGGCGGAAACGTGAGCTGGGGCTGTGTGACTTGCGGAGGCTGCTGTGCGCAGAGAGAGCGTGCGGGGCACAAGTAGATAGGGAACGCTGGGCTAGTGTGAGACCGCGGAGTGTGCGCGCGAAGCCGAGCCGCGCAGAGCCGGGAAGCCGCGCAGATGAGAGAGGCGCGGGCTGAAGCGGCTCAGAGCCTGGAAGCCGCCGCGGGGCGGGTGCCGAGAAGCAGCCTCGGGGCGGGCGCCGGGAAGCCGCAGGGATAAGAGAAACAGAAGTTTAGAAGTAAAATGAGAGAAATAGGAATGCCGGTAGATAGAAGTAAAACAGGAGAAATAGGAATGCCCGGAGATAGAGAAATAGAGAAAGGCCTCCCCACAACACAGCAATGAGAGAGCTTGGATTCGGTCTGCCTGATTAGGGCGATAAGCACCAGCAGGCAGCTCGACCAGAGTATGAGCTGCAGGTCACCGAAGATAGGCACGAATCAACACCAATAAGCCTCCCCACAATATGGCAATGAGAAGGCTTGGATTCGGTTTGCCTGATAGGGCTTGTAAGCACCTGCAGGCAGAGCAGAGCATGCGCTGCAGGGCACCGAACACAGGCACGCATCAGCGCCTAAAAACCTCCTCACAACATGGCGAAGAGAGGACCCGGATTCAGTTTGCCTGATTGATAGGACTTGTAAGAACCAGTGGGCAACTCTAGCAAGCAGAGCAGAGTGTGTGCCGCGGGGCACCGAAGACAGGCGCGTATCAACGCCAAAAATAAAAAGAAAGGGGGATCTGTGGGGAGCAACTGGGAGCAACTCGGACTAGACTAAGTTACTGGAATTAAGACTTATTCTATGCATCTGCTTTCCCACAATATGGCGCTGAGAAGGGAAACAGCTTCTACACAGCTGCCTCCAGTTCAACCAATAAACTGTGGGACCTGCTCCTGATTGGAGGAGAGCAGCGTACTCGGCGTGTGGGTAGCAGAGTTGGGATTGGTGGAAGAGGACTATAAAGGAGGAGAGAGACGGCATGCACCAGGAACATCCAAGGGGAACATCTAGGGGGAACACCTGTGCAGCCCCCGAGAGAGCCGGCTGGCGGTGTGCCGCTCCCCTGTGGAAGTGGGGAAAGTGGCCAGGGGGAACCGCCCTTCCACGGAGGTGGAAGGGACAGTAGCCAACCCGGGAAGAACCAGCAGCAAACCCGAGGAGGGCCGAGCAGACGAAAGAACAACGCAGGGTCCTGTGTCGTTCCTCCACGAAGACGGGGAGCGACATCTGCCCTTCTTCATTTTGCTCTGTGGATGTGGATCTTGAAGATCTCTGGCTATTGTTGTGAGTTTTGAAGTCCTTTGTCTCTAATCTTAGAGTCTTAGGTATTCTTCCAGCACGCATTAAACTCTGGCAGGTTAACTTCTCAGTCTATGTGCAGAGTACTTCACTGTTCTTGACAACTGTTTCCAAAGTTTAATAAACTCTAACATATTCCATGAACCTTCTTTCTATGTGAGGGATATTTTCCTCTCCTTTTCTCTGCTATTCCATGATGCTGACACCAGAGCCACATTTTCTCATTTCCACTGCTTTTTTCCCCTCAGTACTATAATGTCCTCTGCAAGAGTGCTAGATTTCTTGATATGCGCATCATTTTAAAAAAATAGAACATTCAATTTTTTTGTCATCATAATTCATAATTGATTGTTCTGTGAAATTTTTTCCCATGAATATTTGATGTGGAATATTTGTTAAACATACGAGTACTTTGGCTGTTCCAAAGCTTCACCACAATCAGGTGCAATCTTTTTGCAACCCATATACTAACTATAGCAGGTGGATAAAATCAATTGGCTGTGTAAATTCTTTAAATAATGGCAAATGGAGCAAATTGAATTTCAAAGTGGAAAAAAAGGTGAACCTGAAAAGCAGTGGTAAGAAGGTCATCAGCAGAATTAGCAAAAAAGTCTGGCAAAGTTACAGTTAGGCAGCCAGTAATACTCTATTGATCAGACTTTCTCAATCAATGAGGCTGTGCCTAGATTATTGATGCAAAGGTATTAAGCAAAATTTTATTTCAGCTAACTTGTTGGCTCAGATGTCAACTGAAAGTCATTTCCCCAGTCAATCAAATGTACAATAAATCTGAGAAGATTTAACTCTTAAACTTTTTTGTGTACACCCTGCTTTCCAATCATACGATTATCTTTGAGAGGATAACAAGTAATACATAAACTCACATGTGAGGAAAGTACTGCATTTCTTCAAAGAAAATCAAACAGCATATCCTAGAGGAGAGCTACAGATATACAATACTGTTTGACTTTATTAAATAAAATATAATTGAAACTGTTTGAAATGATATGTGCTTAATGTCCATTTATTTCATAATTTTAGTAGCCTCAATTCTTAACATTCACCCATGTATTTCATAACATCTACTGTGATATCTTGCATATCTAAGAGTTAATGATAAATCTTACACCAGAGAAGCAGATAAAATGTGCTGATGAGTTGTCTTGCTTGTGTGGTAGACAGCTATTAGTAGAGCACTATGGATTCTGGGAAAATAAATTTCTACTTCCTCAGGATGTTTATTTAATTGGAAATATCAGCCTGTTTTTCTTATTTCACTCAAATTTAAATCTGTATCTCTTCACTGTTCTTAGTATCAACTGGGTTCTTATTATGTTGATTTTTAAAAGCAATATAGCTATTTCATAATATTCATTGACTTTGATATAGTCCATATTTTTTAGACCAATCCCCCAATACCATCCTAGAATGATGCCAATTATCTGTTTATCTTCTAATCTAACACCAGCCTCTTTTTTCAGTGCTGCAGCAGACTCTCAAAGTACCATGCCTGCCCCCACTCACAACCCAGGCCCACATGTAACTCTATCTTACAAAAATATTTTCTTTCAAAAAATTCTAAATGCCAAAAATATATACCCAAATTGATATTGGTTTTACATCTGTGGATTTCCAGGCTCTATTTTGTCTATAATACTTTTAGGCAGACATCAGTATATAACTGACATTGAAACTATGATTGTAGGCTGCGGCTCACTAGGCTAATCCTCCGCCTGCAGCACCGGCACACAGGGTTCTAGTCCCGGTCGGGGCGCTGGATTCTGTCCCGGTTGCTCCTCTTCCAGTCCAGCTCTCTGCTGTGGCCTGGGAGTGCAGTGGAGGATGGCCCAGGTGCTTGGGCCCTGCACCCCATGGGAGACCAGGAGAAGCACCTGGCTCCTGGCTTCAGATCAGCGCGGTGGGCTGGCCGCAATGGGCTGGCCACAGCGGCCTTTGGGGGGTGAACCAACAGAAAATGAAGACCTTTCTCTCTGTCTCTCTCTCTCTCACTGTCCACTCTGCCTGTCAAAAAAAAAAAAAAAAAAAAAGAAAAAAAAAGAAACTATGATTGTGAAAATCCATCATTCTCCACAGTTTAAGGCTCAACCTGTTTGCTTTTTAATTGTTTAATGGATCTAGAGGACATCCTGATTTCTCAAATAGATTGTAAGCCTAGCAACAGGAAATAAATTTTCCATTTCTTTATTTATTAGTATAATGCCAAACAGGAACGGAAACAGTAATTAATGGTGCATATAAATACTTTTTGATGTACCTTTTTCTTCATGTAGATGAAAAGCTTACACTGAAATTTCTTTTGAAATTCATGGTTGATAGTTTTAACATTCTTATAATACACTGACACACACTTACGAAGCTTTGATACTTTTCCTAATTGAGTTTGATCACCTCTTAAGGTGCAAATAGTTTTGAAGATCCAGTTTTACTGTTCATCATGCTCCTTCACTTTTTAATCTAAATAACTATTAAATAACTCAAGTTGAAAACAATTCCTTCTCAAGCATCATTAAAACTATGCTTGCCAGATGAAGGTTCTCTCTCTCTCTCTCTCTCTCTCTCTCTCTCTCTCTCTTTCTCTCTCTTTCTGTGTAAATGAGAGCTGGTCAAGAATGCATGAGAAAAGCAGGTACCCTAACCAACAGTTGTCAAATGCTTTCTTTTACCTAAGATGATATTTCTAAATTTGCAATATTAATTTTCTCTCTATGAACTCTTCATGGGCTCTTTAGGAAGAAATTATGTTTCAATAAATTAAAAATGAAATTTCATGCTCAAAACTGGTTCTAATTGTATACTTTATTGCATCATGCTTTACGATATCTGAACCCCAATTATTTTTACTCATTCACTGGAATTGAAACTATTGCCCTTGGGAACAGTGTTGTGCTGCAGTGGATTAAGCCAGTGCCTGTGAAGCTGGCATCCCTTATCAGCTAGGTTTGAGTTCCAGCTGCTCCACTTCCAATCCAGCTTCCTGCTAATGCGTGAGGGAAAGCAGCAGATGATGGCTCAAGCGCTTGGTCCCCTGCCACCCATGTAGAAGACCTGGGTGGAGTTTGGGGCTCCTAGATTCTGCCTGGCCCAGACACTGCTGATGGTGCTATTTGAAGAATGAACCAGCAGAAAGATCTCTGTCTCTTCCTTCTCTCTCAATAACTCTGCCTTAAAATAAATAAATCTTTAAAAAAATCCACTATTGCCCTTGTGGTAGGGCCCTAATAAGATACTGTCATATCAAGCTTTATTCAATACTATTTACATTTTATTTTATAAACAAGATAATACCATGCTGATGGGACCTTATTAGTTTCCTAGACCTGCTGTAATCAGGCACCACAGACTGAGTGACTTCAAAGGAAGAAATTCATTACCTTTTAGTTTTGGAGGTAAAAGTTTGAAATCAAAGTATCACAAGGGCCATGCTCCCTCTGATACTGAGAGTAAAATCATGTTTTGTCTCTTCCTAGATTCTAGTAGTGGCTGTCAATTCTTGGTGTTCTGCATCTTGCTTCAATATCATTCCAATTTCTACCGCTATTGTCACATCACTTTCTTCCAGTTTGTCATATATGGTGTTTCCTCCTCTTCTTTGTAAAAATATTTATGTATTTGAGAAAGAGAGAGAGAAAGAGAGAGAATGAGAACGAGCTCTCAACTGCTGGTTCATCCCTCAAATGCCCACAGTGGAACTTGCCTGGGGTAGAAACCAAGTGCCAAGAACTCAATCTAGGTCTCCCATGTGGAAGGCAGTAAACCAATTACCTGAGCCACCACTGCTATCCCTCAGGATCTGCATCTGCAGGAAGTTGGAGTCAGGAGACAGAGGCAAGCTTTCAACCAAGGTACTCCAACATGGGATATGAGTGTCTAAACCGGTATCTTAACTGCTAGGCCAAACACCCACCCCAATTATTGAATTTTTTACACTCAAATTTTCCATTTTGAAAGCCAAAATAATTTTGTTTCACTACCATCTTTTTGCATGTCTGGCCTGTACAACATATTTATTCTTCAATATTTCCATTAACATGATCTATATTTTATATCACTTATAATTAAAGTAGTTGATAACAGTCTTTTACAGAAAAAATAATAGGCCCTTTGGTTCATATATTAAGAATCTGAAAATGTTGAAATTGTATACTCCTGTTAATGAAGTGCCTGAATGGTTCATAAACCTTTTACATTTCAGCTAAGTTTGGAGAAATATAATTTTTCTTACTTACACTAACTAATCTTTGGCATCAGCGAACATTATTTTTGGTCTCCTTGAGTTTTATTCTAATACTAATTTCGTTTTGTTGTTATAAATTGATTTCTGTCTTATGGATTAGGGACAGGGTGATAATATTCCCAGGAAAGCCAAGGATGGATTAAATTGAAAATAATGCCAAATCCAAGAACTGTACCATGTGCAACCAGTCCCCAAAAAGCTCAGAGAGTAGCATCAAGAAAAAAATCACAGAGAAAGGACTCTTTGCAGGGAGTGGAACTCAAGTTCCCAAGGAACACGTTTTTGCCAAGAAATACAACATTAAGGACCTAAAGAAGATGCAGTCAAACATCATCAGGGTTATGAGTACAGCTACTGAGCCTGTCAAGTCCCTTTAAGGCCAAGGAGGGTTAAACTCAAGGTCCCAAAGGGCAGCAGATGCAAGATCAATGGACTTGCTCATATCACCCATCCCACACTTGGGAATGGTTACTGCAGCCACATTGCCAAGGAGCTCCAGCTCTGCCACCCATAGGCCAAGAGTGAGGTCAAGGTTCAACCTAAACTCCAGGCCCAGGCACCAGCTGTGGCTTCAGCTCTGGCTCCAGCTCTGGCTCCAGCTGTCACTCCAAAGTTGCCAGGCTACCATGAAGGCTCCACAATAATGGCCTCCTTCTGTAAATGGAAAAACACAGTGACGTGTATGACTGCTGGGCTGCCTTTGGGTTGGTGTTCTCTGGTGCCGTTTGTGCCAATAAACCTGAATTAGGAAATAAAATAACCCTAGGAGATAGTGATAAGTAAGAGTATAAAAAAAACAACATGTATGAGAAGGTATCACTTTTCTTTTCTCAAAACTTAACATTGTGAGATAAATAGCTGAGTTATTGTAGTATCTCTAACATAAAAAGGATGAAGAGAATTATCAAACAATGTGTTTACAAAGGAGCCAGCACTGTGGCATAGTGGATAAAGCACCTTCTGTGGCTCAGGTATCCCATTTGGGCCCCAGTTTGGGTCTCGGCTGCTCTACTTCTGTTCCAGCTCCCTGCCGTTGTGCCTTGGAAGGCAATGGAAAATGGCTCAAGTGCTTGGGTCCTGCACCCCCTTGGGAGACCTCAAAGAAGCTCCTGGCTCCTGACTTCTGATCAGCCCAGCTCTAAACATTGTGATCATTTGGGGAAGAAACCAGCAGATGGACGACCTCTCTGTCTCTGTCTCTGTAACTCTGTCTTTCAAATAAAATAAAATAAATCTTAAAAAAAAAAGGTGTGTTTACATGAGCCAATAGATTGAATTTTTTCTGCTGTTTTGAGTTTTTTTTTTTTTAAACTAAATTGGTCATTAAGCGCCTTATGGTGCTGATCAGAATAATTAACTTGAGTTTTTCTCTAGCAGATAAATGTGTATGTTACAATGAAGTATTTCAATTTAAAAATATTCACAAAATCATGCCGTAAATTCAAGGGTTTTGTTTTAAAAATCTACACGCACTTTCTAATTTCCCATTTAATCAAATATATATTATTGTATGTTTAGGTGTAGTTTTCTATGACACTTATTGTAAAAAATAGAAATCACCTTAAGAATAAAATGTGTGGTAAGAAAATCCACTTGTATCTGTTTGTGATTAACTGTAAAGCTTCCATATGTGGTATCTTTCTTTGGATTCAGGCTGTCCACAGTAACTCGATCAGGGGTATAATTACACCCTGCTTGAATCAAGAAAGTCAAATAATGTCAAAAACAATCACTTTACTTGTAGATGTTTTGAGAATTAAAAGCTGAAAAAATGCAGATAGCATGATGTTAACATTTCACTGAATCAAGCAGATCTCCTAGTATAACCTGGAAACTGAAAAGGTTGAAAGCTCTTGGTTAATAGGAATGCTGCAGGAAAACACAGACAAGCTTATACATTTACATATTATGAAATATATATATATATATGTTGGCTCTTAGTGTCTAAACATTTAAGTTCCTAAGTTTTCTAGAGATATGGACTGACATCTGCATGAAATTTTGAATATATCCCTCATCTTTATCTACCTTCAAATAGTTCATTAAAACTGAGAACCAACAAAAATGAAGAACTTGACACAAAGTATTATCAAACTGAAATCAGAATGTATGTAAGAGATCTTAATAATCATATAAGTTAGCCATCACATTTCAAGACAAACAATCCAAGAAACAGAAGTCAGATGACTTGCCAAGGCCATACCACTACTTTTTGTCAGAACCAGGAGTTTCTCACTTCTAGGACAAAATTTTTTTTAGTCCTGCAGTTCTAAAAAGTGAATTAACTCAAGAACAAAGCCAGCGTTATGGAAACTGAAGTGGTAGATAAGTCTGCACTACAGGATTAAGCTGTAGGAGAAGTCAAGTTATGATGAGGATTGGGTTGAATACTACTACTACTACAAACTCCAAGTTAAATCCAGTTATCCAGAAAAGAGTAGGGTTAATTGCAAGTCTACTGGGCAAATGGGGAACCAAGGTGCGAAGGAAGCACAGTCATAGAATTAAGAGAAAAGATATCAAAAAGTCAAGATCATGGTGCCTCGTACTTAGGTTTTTTGTTTTTGTACTGTGAATGTCTACTATCTTTTAAATGTGTATATTGCCTAATTTCAAGCTGCCTTTTAATGTATGTTCTGATACTGTCAGCTAAACTTGTTACAACTAGGTTATAGAAGTAGCAATAGTGATGGTTAATTGCTATGAAATTCCCAATACTAGGAATGGGAGAAACATATCGCAGTAGAGATTATCTTTTACACATTGTGTATCACAATACAAACACATGTTCCTCCACATTATTCCAAATTATATTTTATTCAACTTTGGTGAAATAAATAGGGCACAATATTTAAATTTAAAATGCATATAGAGCATTAAAATTTCATTTATTTTCAAAATAAAGATTGAAAGTACATCTTACTTATTTTTATATAGACATCAATAATAAAACAATGAAACTTTATTTTAGCTAACTTAATTGGTTTTGACCATATCTATCCTCTGTTTCTCTCTCACTTTATCTATTTCTCTTTCTTCTGAGTTCCCAAGATCAGCCAGAGTTACAGAAGTAGAGAACAAATTTTTGGACACTTGATGAAAACACCCTCCCAACAATTCTTACCATGTTAAGCTCAGGAAAATTTTTGACTGAGTGCTGTCTGAGCAGGTTGTTCATGGACCAACCAAAGTTGTAAGTTGATTCCCCAGCTATAGAGGTCCTGCCCCATTATTTGACATTCTTGATTCAAGTGGTATGTAATTATAGCCCTAATCAAGTTTCAATAGTCAGCCTTAATAAGAATCAGAAGCTTGAATTTCATTGTCAACCATCATTTAGTTTCATAAGGAATGGAGTGCTAAGAATGATGTGGCCTTTAGAAGTAAGCTTGCTGCATTTGATATCAGCTGAAGCATTGCCTCTCTACAATAGTTATAAGCAAAATGCATAGGAGAAATCTGGTTTGTTTTATTAGAAGTTTATAGAGATGTAATGATTTTGGGAGTGCCTGAAAACATTTATTTTTAGATCTTTCACTACTCTAATTGGCTGAGTGCAAAGCGGATCTAGCAATGTCCAGAGATCTCAGCTTTTTACATCCCAGCATGACTTGATTTATCCATTTGCTTCCTGAGGTGAGTTTTGATAGAGGGTTTGGGGAAGAAGTGAGTAAAGAACACCAAAATTAAGACAATTGTGTCTTCAGGCAGCTTAGGTTGCAGCCATTTTATCAGGAAAATTCTATAAAAGGCTCTGTGTAACTAAATATGTGAGCTTTCCTGATGAGCATACTGTGAAGAAGAGAATCTAGCTGAGCATTTATCTTTAGGAATAAAAATGTAAGCATCTCTTAAAGGAAGAAAGGCCTTTGACAGACATCTCGTTTTATCACAAATGATTACTGAAACTCCACTGTGCACACATCATAGAATTTGGTCTTTAAGAGTTAAGTGGCCTTAAGGTTTGTTGCTCCCTCTAACAAAAAACACTGCTTTCTGAAAAGTAATTTTTTTTGTTTTTCTTTTTGATTTCTCATTCAAAATTATTTTCTTGTTGGGAAACATTTAGCAACTCTAATTTGGATTTTTTTCTTCTAAATTTAAAGCTAATCATCATCATAAAATTTTATAAAATCATGTTTAGCACAAAATAAACTTGAGTAGAAAATTGCAGCTGTACTACTGTTTATAGTTGCTGAATCATGTTTTTTATTGTAAAACTTAAATGGTATAATATCATAAAGGAAAAATTGATCAACTGCTATAAACCTTCCATTCTTATTTGAAATAGAAAGCATTGAGAAATACAGGATTTAGAGATAGATTATATGGACTCAAATATCAGTTCTGTCATTTATTAATAATATGATTATAGACAAATTATTTGTTTTGACCCCCAAATTCTTCATCTTTAAAATAAAAATTTTAATAGTAAATAAATCATAGGGTTACTTTGAGAATTAAATAAATTAACTTTTGTAAGGTACTAAATAGTGTCTGGGGCTGGTGCTGTGGCACAGTAGGTTAAGGCTCTGCCTGCAGTGCCGGCATCCCATATGGGTGCTGGTTTGAGTTCCAGCTTCTCCACTTCCAATCCAGCTTCCTGCTGATGGCCTGAGAAAGCAATGGAAGATGCCCCAAGTCCTTGGGCCTCTGCACCCACATGGGAGACCTGGAAGAAGCTCCTGGCTCCTTGCTTAGGATCAGACCAGCTCCAGCCATTGCAGCCATTTGGGGAGTAAACCAGGAGATGAAAGATCTCTCTCTTTCTCTGTCTCTCTCTCTCTCTGTAACTCTGCCTCTTAAATAAATAATCTTTTTTTTAAAAGATAGGCATAAAAATATTGTATGGCACATTAAAAACAATGAAATATTTGCTAAATAAATAAATCTGAAGATATTAAATAATCCAAATTGTATTAATTGGCTCTTCATAGTTTTCCGTTCATGTATAAAACACTGAATCCCTAACACTTAACCACAAACTTTAGATGAAACCCTTCTTTAGGACCTCCAACTTCATCATCATTGATGTGATGTCCAGTAGAAAATGACTTGGCCATTTAACTTGTGTAAAACAGAGATGGTGCAATCTAGTGTCTTCTGGCTGCGTGACTATGGAATAGAAAATTTTTTTTGGTCAATTCGATGTCATATTGTATGTTATAGGAATGAAATTGATTTGTGAGGATGTTCTAGACCTCTGTGTTTACTTGGAAATTGGATAGTAGTGTTTGGACAGCATTCAGAATCCTACTGGCTTCCACAGAAGTCAATGACCGGTGAACATCAGCAATAGGGAAGGAGAATTAAAATGATTTACTTTATCCTATAAATCATTGCCAGGATTAAATGCTCACCTATGATTATTCTGCAAGGGAAAATGTTGCACTTAAAGGAGAAGAAGAAGGAAGAATGATAAGACATATAGCAGAATGCTCCTTTGGGATCAGGTAGATTCCAGTAATGTTTATCAGTGCTCTAAATGATGGAAGAGAAAGCATTCTTATTAGATTTTCCCATAACCTAGTTAGAAAGGAAAAAAGAGAAAATTAATTCAAAGAGACTTTGACAAATAAGAAATGACCTGTCAACACAAGTTCAGGAAAGGGCAAGTACAAAACAAGTATTAGGTGGATACTATCACTAACCTGATAGATGATGGGAATGGCCAGATGAATGGCCAGAACTAGACCTTGGCTCTAGTGAGGTAAATAAGAGTCAGTAATGTAGTGCTCTGCTGTGAAAATGCGTTTATTGAATACTATGGCATATGCAATAATAATGACAGATATTATCTAATGGATGAAAAGTAGAGCCAATAGGGGAAGGGTAAAGATCACATAGCACAAAGAAGATAGGTTAAGGACAGCTTTTGTAATATCTGTGTGCTACAGAGTTACTCCATTAAATAAAAGATGTATTTATTTATTTGAAAGACAGAATAAGCAAGAGAGACAGACAGAAAGAGAGAGAGAGAGAGAGAGAGAGAGAGAGAGATCTTTTATTTATTGGTTCACTCCTGAAAAGCCTACAACAGCCAGGGCTAAGCCAGGCCAAAGCCAGGACCCAGGAGTTCTATCCAGGTCTCCAACATGGATGGCAGGGGAACAAACACCTGAGTTTCCTCAGGCACATTAGCTGGGAGCCGGGTTGAAAGTGGAGAAGCTGGGGCTCAATTTGGCACTCCAATGGCAGATGCCAGCTTTGCAGATGGTGGCTTAATCAGCTGCGCCACAACACCAGCTCTCCACTTCATTTTAAAATCTTTACAGTCCCAAATTTACTAACCTAATGAATTGCATTTCTAGTAACTAATTCTAATCATCCTTCATCCTTCAATACATTGTTGTACTGTCACCCTCCCTACATCTCTTTTTAAATTTCTTAACTTATTTTAAAAAGAATCCCATATTATAGTACATTTTCCTCTTCAGAATATTTTTGTATGAAATACTACCACATGAATGCAAGGGCATCTCAAAATTTCATGAAAAGTAGAATTAAAATTAAGTTTATTTTGGTGTAAATTAATTTTGAAATCCATGCATAGCTTTAAAATTAATATTCATTTTCTATAAGCTTCTGGAGGAACACTCATGTCCCATTGTTATAACATTATGTTGTAATGATATTGTTGTAATGTTATTTAATGAATGGACCTCCTATTTTTATAGTTAGTCTTGTTTTGTATTAGTTTGTTCTCATTACCTTAAGTACAATACCTGAGAGGAGCATCCTGATAAAAAAAATTTCTTCAACTTACAGTCTGGAGCTTCCAGCTCAAGATCGGGCAGCCCCATAGGCTAGCATCTGTTCAAGCTGCTTAGAGCAGGTGCAGAGGAACAATCACATAGAGGATTAGGAAGTGGACAGAACAGCCAACAGAATGTGAGTTCAAATAGTAAATGTTCTAGTGAAACCACCTTCCACGTGCATACCGCAATGATCTAAGACCTCCCAGCCATCCCACCTACTGGCCACAATTAGATAAATTATTCACCCTAAATTATCCACCATGAACCTTGAGACATCAGAGTTTAAATATCTGCATAGTTTTAAAGGAGACAAGTTCCTAATCTACACACAGAAAGTTCTATTTAAGACTAATTTCACATTTTGTTTTTAGTTTCCACTATCTTTTGTAATCCCTAACATTTTTCCATAGCATAAAAGTTGGGTTATATTTAGAGAAACACTTAAAAATAAAGTAAAGCCATTTCCCTTGGGGCTAGCTGAGAGATTAGAATAAATTTTAGCAAAAGTATTTTTTAATTAATATTTTCTTAGGTACAGTGGCCCACAGTTCAAATCATTTGCCTATTTTATTTCAGCTCTCAATCCATCTATACATCTATTCATAAGTCTTTTTGCCTCCTATCATTTATTGAGAACTTCATGCATTGTTTTGGTTAATATTGATCACACATCTATAAAAGTACCCTTGGGCCTAGAATTTAGCCTACTATTTAAAATGCCCATGTTTCACATCGGAGTACTTGGGTTTGATTCTGGGTTCTACTCTTGATCACAGCTTCCTGCTAATGCAGATCTTGGGAAGGCATCAGTGATGGCTCATGTAACTGGGTTCCTGTTACTCACGTGAAGTACCTTGATTGAATTTCCAGCTTTGGCCCTGGCCCTAGCTCAGTAGTTGTAGGTATTTGTGGAGTGTATCAGTGGATGGGATTTTATTCTCACCTTCTCTACCTCTCAAACAAATAAAGCTTTTTAAAAAATCTTTATTTATTTGAAAGTCAGCATAACAGAGAAGAGGAGAGACAGAGAGACTGCCAATCCACTGGTTTACACCCTAAATGGTCTCAAAGGCCGGCATTGAACCAGACTGAAGCCAAGAGCTTTATCCGGGTCTCCAATATGGGTGCAGGCACTCAAGCACTTGGGTCATCCTCCACTGCTTTCCCAGGCCATTAGTAGGGTGCTAGATCGTAAGTAGAGCAGCTGGGACTTAAACAAGTGCCCGTATAGGATGCCATAGTCACAGGCAGCAGCTTTACCCAAAACTATCTTTTTAATTTAAAGAAAAAAATCCCACGGTAGTTTTGTTGTTATACTCTATAGTCAAATAGAAAACTTTATGCAGGTTCTGAATCTATTCTAATTTTTCTTCATTGGTTTGAAATTTTACTAATCAGAAAAGTTGAGGGTGAATACAAACAGAGAATTAATTATATATTATGCAGTTTAGAGTATTTATAACAAAAGTCAATAGATACAGCTTTAACACATATTTCTTGTTGCAAGCACTTTATTCATCAACATTGCCATTTTTTTCTCATAATCTTTGCACCTAAAATTTCTTCCAATTTTCTATCTTTATTTACTAGAGAGAGAGTACTTTCATTCACTGGTTCACTCCCCAAATGCCCTCAGTGACTCTCAACTGGAGCCATAGTCAGGATCCAGAAACTCTATCCAGATTTCCCAAGATGGTGACAGTAACTCAATCACTTGAACCATCACCTCTGCATCCCAAGATAAGATTTGCAACAAGCTGGAATCAGGAGCAGAGTCAGGTCTCATACATAGGCACTATCATAAAAATGTGGGTATCTTCTTCTTCTTCTTCTTCTTCTTCTTCTTCTTCTTCTTCTTCTTTTTTTTTTTGACAGGCAGAGTGGACAGTGAGAGAGAGAGACAGAGAGAAAGGTCTTCCTTTGCCGTTGGTTCACCCACAATGGCCGCCGCGGCCGGTGTGCTGCGGCTGGCGCACCGCGCTGATGCTATGGCAGGAGCCAGGTACTTCTCCTGGTCTCCCATGGGGTACAGGGCCCAAGTACTTGGGCCATCCTCCACTGCACTCCCTGGCCACAGCAGAGAGCTGGCCTGGAAGAGGGGCAACCGGGACAGAATCCGGCGCCCCGACCGGGACTAGAACTCAGTGTGCCGGCACCGCTAGGTGGAGGATTAGCCTAGTGAGCTGCGGTGCTGGCCAAAAATGTGGGTATCTTAACTAACTTACCCAAGGCTAACAACTGTCCCGTAATTTTTTTTAAATTCTGTTTTCTAGGGTAGCATCATTGAGAAGGACTATGAATTTTCTCCTTCATTCTTTCCTTTTTTCATCACCCATTGTTCAATCCTTTCTCTCTCTCTCATTAGCTCTTTTATTTGCACTGTACACATATTTCAATTACATGCTCATCAGTTTTTTAAAAATTTTATTTAATAAATATAAATTTCCAAAGTACAACTTTTGGATTATAGCAGCTCCCCCCCCCCCCACAACCACCCTCCCACCCACAATCATCCCATCTCCCACTCCCTCTCCCATCCCATTCTTCATCAAGATTCATTTTCAATTATGTTTATATATAGAAGATCAATTTAGTATATACTAAGTAAAGATTTCAATAGTTTGCACCCACACAGAAGCACAAGTATAAACTACTGTTTGAGTACTAAGTTATACCATTAATTCACATAGTACAACACATATAGGATAGAGATCCTACATGGGGAGTAAGTGTTGTTGATTTAACGATTGACACCCTTATTTATTATGCCAGTAATCCCCCGGGGGTCTTGTCATGAGTTGCCAAGGCTATGGAAGCCACTTGAGTTCGTCAACTCTGATCTTATTTAGACAAGGTCATAGTCAAAGTGGAAGTTCTCTCCTCCCTTCAGAGAAAGGTACCTCCTTCTTTGAAGACCTGTTCTTTTCACTGGGATCTCACTCACAGAGATATTTCATTTAGATTTCATTTAGGTTTTTTTTTTTTTTTTTTTTTTTTTTTTTTTTTTTACTGCTGTATAGTATTCTATAGAGTACGTATCCTATAATTTCCTTAACCAGTTTTCTCTTGATGGGCAGTTAAATTGATTCCATGTCTTAGCAACTGTGAATTGAGCTGCAATAAACACTGAGGTGCAGAAAACTATTTTATTTGCCAATTTAATTTCCTCTGGGTAAATTCCAAGGAGTGGGATAGCTGGGTTGTATGGTAGGGTTATATCTGTTACATCTGTTTCTGTACCAGAACCATGCTGTTTTGATTACAATTGCCCTGTAGTATGTCCTGAAATCTACATTGTGATGCCTGTGACTTTGTTTTTGTTGTGCAAGATTACTTTAGCTATTCAAGGTCTCCCATGTCCCCATTTGATTTTCAGCATCATTTTTTCCAGATCTGAGAAGAATGTCTTTGGTATTTTGATTGGTATTGCACTGAATCTATAAATTGCTTTTGGGAGAATGGACATTTTGATGATGTTGATTCTTCCAATCCATGAGCATGGAAGATTTTTTCCATTTCTTGGTATCCTCTTCGATTTCTTTCTTTAAGATTTTGTAATTCTCGTCGCAGAGACCTTTGACTTCCTTGGTTAAGTTTATTCCAAGGTATTTAATCATTTTTGCGGTTATTGTGAATGGGATTGATCTTAGCAGTTCTTTCTCAGCCGTGACATTGCCTGTGTACACAAAGGCTGTTGATTTTTGTGCATTGATTTTTATATCTTGATACTTTGTGAAACTCTTCTATGAGTTCCAATAGTCTCTTAGTGGAGTTCTTTGGATTCCCTAAGTAAAGAATCATATCATCCGAAGAGATAGTTTGATTTCTTTCTTCCCAATTTGTATCCCTTTAATTTCTTTTTCTTGCCTAATGGCTCTGGCTAAAACTTCCAATAGTATAGTGAATAGCAATGGTGAGAGTGGGCATCCCTGTCTGGTATCAGATCTCAGTGGATATACTTCCAACTTTTCCCCATTCAATAGGATGCTGGCTGTGATTTTTCATAAATTTTTTGAATGTATTGAGGATTGTTTCTTCTATACCCAGTTTGTTTAGAGTTTTCATAATGAAGGGGTGTTGTATTTTATCGAATGCTGTCTCTGCATCTATTGAGGTAATCATATGGTTTTTCTTCTGCAGTTTGTTGATGTGGTATATTGCATCGATTGATTTGCAAACATTGAACCATCCCTGCATACCAGAAATAGATCCCACTTGGTCTGGGTGGATGATCTTTCTGATGTGTTGTTGCATTCTATTAGCCAGAATTTTATTGAGGATTTTTGCATCTATGTTCATCAGGGATATTGGTCTGTAATTCTCTTTCTCTGCTGCACCTTTTTCAGGTTTAGGAATTAAGGTGATGCTGGCTTCATAGAAAGAATTTGGGAGGATTTCCTCTTTTTCAATTGCTCTGAATAGTTTGAGAAGAATTGGAGTTAGTTCTTCTTTAAACGTCTGGTAGAATTCAGCAGTGAATCCTTCCGGTCCTGGGCTTTTCGTTGTTGGGAGGGCCTTTATTACTGATTCAATTTCTGATGGAGTTATGGGTCTGTTTCAGTTTTCTATGTCTTCATGGTTCAATTTATGTAAGGTTATATGTGTCAGGAATCTATCCATTTCTGATAGATTTCCCTGTTTGCTGGCATACAACTCTTTGTAGTAATTTCTGATGACTCTTTTTATTTATGTGGTGTCTGTTGTTACATTCTCTATTTCATCTCTGATTTTATTGATTTGTGTCTCTTCTTTTTTTAGTTAGTTGGGCCAATGGTACTTCAATTTTGTTTGTGTTCTTTAAGTGTAGGATGAAAAGTTCTGTAGATATCTGTTAGATACATTTGGCCTACAGTGTTGATTAAATATGCAGTTACCTTGTTGATCTTCTGTATGGTTGATCCTTCTATTGGTGAAAGTGGGTATTGATGTTCCCCAATACTATTGTATTAGAGTCTAAGTTTCCTTTTAAATTCCTTTACATATCTTTTAAATAAACCAGTGCCCTGTAATTAGATGCATATACATTTATAATATTTACATTTTCCTGTTGAATTTATCCTTTAATCATTATATAGTGCCCCTCTTTGTGTCTCTTAACAGTTTTTGTGTTAAAGTCATTTTGTCTGATATTAAGATGGCTACACCTGCTTTTTTCATTTCTGTTGGCATGGAATATCTTTTTCTAACCTTTCACTTTCAGTCTGTATGCATCTTTGTTGGAAAGATGTGTTTTCTTGTAAGCAGCTAATCTATGGCTTTTGTATTTTTTTTTTTTTTGACTGGCAGAGTGCATAGCAAGAGAGAGAGAGACAGAGAGAAAGGTCTTCATTTTTGCCATTGGTTCACCCTCCAATGGCCGCCATGGCTGGCATGCTGCGGCCAGTGCACCGCGCTGATCCAAAGCCAGGAGCCAGGTTCCTCTCCTGGTCTCCCATGGGGTGCAGGGCCCAAGCACTTGGGCCATCCTCCACTGCCTTCCTGGGCCACAGCAGAGAGCTGGCCTGGAAGAGGGGCAACCACGAAAGAATCTGGCGCCCCAACCGGTACTAGAACCCAGTGTGCCGGCGCCGCTAGTTGGAGCATTAGCCTATTGAGCCGTGGCGCTGGCCTTGGCTTTTGTTTTTTAATCCATTCAGGCAGACTGTGTCGTATCTGGAGATTGAGGCCATTTACATTCAATATGACTATTGATAAGTAGTGTCTTTGGCCTGCCATTTTTCCAAAGATATTTCTAATACATGCTTTGAACTTCCTGTGATCTTTGACTGGGAGATTTTCTTTCTTTACCTTCTTTCACATTGATGGCCGTGTTTCTGTGTTTCTGTGTTACTGTGTGTAACACATCTTTAAACATCTTTTGCAGGGCTGCACAAGTGGCGAAAAATTCTTTCAGTTGGTCTTTATTTCACCTTCATTCACAAATGAGAGCTTTGCAGGATACAATATTTTGGGATGGCAGTTTTTTTCTTTAGTACTTGGGCTATATCTCACCATTCCAGCCTTGCCTGTAGGGTTTCTGATGAGAAGTCTGCTGTGAGTCTAATTGGAGGTCCTCTGAGAGTAATCTGATGTTTCTCTTTTGCACATTTTAGAACCTTTTCTTTATGTTTTACTATGGTGAGTTTGATTACAATGTGTTGTGGTGAAGATCTCTTTTGGTCACATTTATTGGTGTTTCTATGTGCTTCCTGTAATTGGATGTCTCTTTCCTTCTCACAACCAGGGACATTTCTGCTAGTATCTCACTAAAAAGGCCTTCTAATCCTTTCTCTTTCTCTATGCCTTCAGGAACTCCCAGAACCCAAATGTTGGTTTTTTTAATAGTATCCTGTAGATTCCCAACAATATTTTTGTATTTCTAATTTCCTCTTCTTTTCTTTGGTTTGACTGCATACTTTCCTGTGCTCTGTCTTCTAAATCCTATATTCTCTCTTCTGCTCACTGATTCTGTTTTTAAGGCTCTCAAATATGTTTGTATTTGTTCTATTGAATTCTTCATTTCATGTTGATTTCTCTTCAATATATCAATTTCATGTTCTACTAAATTCCTCATTTCATTTTGATTCCTCCATAAGACTTCATTTTTATGAGATTTTCTGTCCTGTCCTGTATGGATTTCTGTAGTCCATGCATTTGTTTTTGATAACTTCTAAATGTTCTTATAATTTTTTTGACATCTGTATCTTGCATTTCTTCTATCTCATCATCTTCATAATCTTGTATTGGAGTGTCATGTTCATTTGGGAGTGTCATGATGTCTTCCTTGTTCTTGTTTCCGCAGTTTTTGCATTTTTTTGGCATTGTGGAGATATTCTTTGGTTTCTTTCTTTCTTTCTTTCTTTCTTTCTTTTTTCTTTTTCTTTTTTCTTTTTTTGGTGTGGTGGCTTTTCTTGTTATACTATGACTCTAGATTAAGTGGATTGTCTGCTTTTTGTGAATCTCTAGAGGCTTGTGGTGGGTGTGGCCAGAGAGCTCTATTCAGTTCTTCAGGTGTTAAGGGTGTGCCAAAGGTGACACACCCAGGTTTGGCATGGTAAATCTTTGGTCTGTCTTTTTTATTATTATTATTCAGAAGGGCAATAATTCCACTCAGCTGAGCTTTTCTCCTTGATGCCATTAACTGCCTTAGCACTAACCCCAGTGGGTATTAATTTCATCTGCTCTGTCCCAAGGACCACATAAAAAATCTGTGCAGTCCTCAGTGTAAGCTCAGATTTCCTTGCAATGTCTCTCACCGGGTAGCCAAGGCTATCGAATTTGTGGCATCTCACACCAAGACTACTCACATCTCAGCTACAACGTGAGTTCTTCCACATACCCTCGATTTTTTTTTTTTTAACAGTGCCAGTTCAAAAGCTCCACACATTCACTAGGTCTTAGTCTCCTGTTATTACTCCCAACCAGAGTCAAGTTTTTCTGTTTGGCTGAGGGCTGGCGCAGCCCTGAGCTGGTGCAGCTGTTATGTATGTCCAAAATGGCACCTGCTTTATTGTCTCGCATGCCTTTGTAAGGTGTGTGCAGAGAGAGAATTGTGTTAGTACTGCCCCTTTTGTTTTTTTCTCTCCTCTAGTTAGGCTGGTATACTTTCCTCCATGGGGCTTTAAGCCTCGTTCCCTCTAGGCTCTTCCTGTCACTTTTCCGCCAGTGTCTTGGGCTACTGTGGTTTCACCTCACTTCTCTTTCTAGCACTGGTGTGGAGGAGAAGATTCTCAGTAGCTGGGCTCCCGATACGTGGGAGCCCTTGTCCTCCATGTAGATCCACCATGTCCCTCTAATTCCAGAAGAGTTGCCTCTGCAGGTTTTTCCCTAACTCTTCCCTGAGACTTCACTCTCTCCACTTTTATTAAGCTATCTTTTCCTGGATAATCAGTGAGCTCCCTCCCTATTCTGCCATCTTGGAGCCACTCATCTGAATTTTAACATGTATTTTTGTGCTTTTTTCATTGGAGAAATATCTAAAATATCTAAATTAATCAAAACTAGTTATTTTATTTATGTAGATTTTTCTTCCCTAAACCCTCCATGCAGAGTTTAACAATTCAGTCTTCTGGTAAATTTGAAAGTGTGCTTTTCATCGCAGATATGTGGTTTTTCCAAGAAAATCAGTCATCTTTAACTGATTCCTGTGCTTCCTTGTCATACAGCTTTCATGGAACACTGAACTCTTGTAGAAAAGTCATATTGTTATCAGCTCTTCTGTCCTTTTGGCTCTTTGTACTTGTAGGTTATATATTTTGGACAATAATGCAAAAATTTTATGTGTACCTTTTGAATGCATGCCTTTTATGACCTTGGGATATATATGCATTATTTAGCAATTGGCTCTAGAACAAAATTCAGGACCTTGAGAAAGTGGTGTCCTATATCTATCTCTCAACATTCTTTCTCGGGCACTGCAGACCTGAATTGAGTTCTGGGCTCCTAAATTTGTCCTCGGCCAGCCCTGGCTGCCGCCAATATTTGTGGAATGAAACAGCAGATGGATGATCTCTCTCTCTCTCTCTTTGCCTTTCAAGTAGAGAAAAAACAAATAAATAAACACATTAAATGACATTATTATGAAAATGCAAAGACTGGTAAATAATCTGCAAAGCATTTTTGATGAGAACTTGAATCTAGAACACATGAATAACTTACATCTTAATGACAAGGAAACAAACCGCACTTTCCCTGCCTCTTCCAAACTGGCAAGAATTTTTTGCATTTTTACCAAAAAAATGTATGAATGGAAAATAAAGACATGGATGTGTGCACAAAGCCACTCATTATTCAGAAAAAGTAACTTAAAATTTCTATGAGAGGCAAATATTTCCTGTTTTTTATTTTTATGCTTGTTATTTAGTCAAAGGTTTATTTATTTATTGAGAGATAGAGTGACAGAGAGGGAAAGACACACAGAGAAAGAAATCTTTCATCTGCAATTTGGCCAAAGACAGGAGCCAGACACTCCACATATTTGGGAGGAAACCAAGTTCTTGGGCCACTATCTGCTATCTCCAAGTTACATTACCAGAAAGTGGATTGAAAGTGAAGGAGTTTTGACTCAAGCTGGCACTCCAATATGGGATGCGGGCATCCCAAGCAGTGGCTTAATCTACTTTCCCACAATGCCCAACCCTAAGCTTATAATTCAATTTTCGTAACAGAATTTATTAATTTTTTGTTGAATGGATTTTTAGTTTTGAATGGTAATTAAAATGCCTTCCCTACACCAAATTTATAAAAAAGAATACTACCATGGTTACATTTAGTACCTTAATCTGTTCATCTCTTACATTTATCCTTGCATTTATTTTTTCATCTCTTACATTTATATTTGACTCAAAATTTATTTTGGAGTATGGTGTTAGGTATGAATGAAATTCTATATTTTTCAAATGGCTGGCCAGTTATTCCAATACCATTGATTGAATAGTAAACTAGCTTCCTACTGGTTCATATTGTCACCTCTATCATATTCACATTTCCTATGTGTTTATTTTGTTCCTTATTGTTATTACTTATTATATTCCTTTAGCTTGCTTATAGAAGAATACACACATATCATAATCTCTTCTAAAACTATGTGGATTTTTGTTCACTTTATTTGAAAGAAAGGGAGATGGGGGAGAAAGAGAGAGGCAGGGAGAGAGGGAGGGAGGGAGGGTAAAGAAGGGGGAAAGGTAGAGAGGGAAAGAGAGATTGATTTTCTATCAACTGCTTCACTCTCTAAATGCCCATAGCAGGGCCATAGTTGGGCCAAGCTACATCCAAGAGCCTAGAACTCATTCAGGTGTCCCATCTGCTGCCTTGCAGCTTGTGTGTTAGCAGGAAGCTAGAACTGGAAGTGGAGCCAGGACTGAAACATAAGTACTCTGATACGGGATGCAGGCTTTCTAAGCAGCATGTTAGCTTCTATATTAAACAACTGCTCTAAATATTATACTCTTTTAATCACTCTATTTTTATTATATGTCTTGTTACCTATTAGGGTTCACTCTTCATATTTCTTTATCTTTTCACAGGAGTATTTAGTGAATGAATGCACACATTTAATTAAAAATTAGAAGAGATTGATTCCAAGATTACAATTACAATGTTGGCTGGAAGAAAGGGTTTCCCTTGGATGTAAAGTTGAGAGAAAGGGGATGGTTCATTTATTAAAAACAGCTGAAATTGGGGCCGGTGCTGTGGCACAGTGGGTTAACGCCCTGGCCTGAAGCGCCGGCACCCCATATGGGCACCGGTTCAAGACCAGGCTGCTCCTTTCCCGTCCAGCTCTCTGCTGTGGCTTGGGAGAGCGGTGGAGGATGGCCCAAGTCCTTGGGCCCCTGAACCCATGTGGGAGACCTGGAAGAGGCTCCTGGCTCCTGGCTTTGGATTGGTGCAGCTCTGTCTGTTGCGGCCATTTGGGGAATGAACCATCAGATGGAAGACCTCTCTCTCTCTCTCTGCCTCTCTTCTCTCTGACTTTCAAATAAATAAATAAATCTTTAAAAAAAAATCTGAAATCTTTCAATGAAATGAGAATAAAAAAATCAGTTTCTGAGAAAAGGAAAGTAGACATTGAAAGATAATAAAAAGTGATGAAGGATTTATTTATTTATTTGAAAGTCAGAGTTACACAGAGAGAGGACATGCAGAGAGAGAGAGGTCTTACATCTACTGGTTCACTCCCCAATTGGCCGCAATGGCCGGAGCTGTGCCGATCTGAAGCCAGGAGCCAGGAGCTTCTTCTGGGTCTCCCATGCGGGTGCAGGGGCCCAAGGACTTGGGCCATCTTCCACTGCTTTCCCAGGCCATAGCAGAGAGTTGGATTGGAAGTGGAGCAGCTGTGTATTGAATTGGTGCCCATATGGGGTTTCGGCACTTCAGGCCAGGGCATTAACCCACTATGCCACAGTGATAGCCCCTGGATTGTTTTCTAGTGTTTCTATTCTGTTCCACTGATCTGTCCATCTATATTTGTATGAGTACCAGGCTGTTTTGATTATAACTGCCCTGTAGTACATCTTGAAGTCTGGTATTGTGATGCTTCTGGCTTTTTGTTGTTGTTGTTGTTGTTGTTGTATAAGATTGCTTTAGGTATTCGAGATCTCCTGTGCCTCCATTGGAATTTCTTTTTTTTCTAGATCTGAGAAGAATGTCTTTGATATTTTGATTGGTATCACATTGAATTTGTAAACTGCCTGTAGAAGAATGGACATTTGATGATATTGATTCTTCCAATCCATGAACATGGAAGATTTTTCCATTTTTTTTTACCTTCTTATGTTTCTTTCTTTAAATTTGTAATTCCGATGGTAGAGATCTTTGACATCCTTGGTTAAGTTTATTCTAAGGTATTTGATTATTTTTGTAGCTGTTGTGAGTGGGATTGATCTTAGAAGTTCTTTCTCAGTTGTGGCATTGTCTGCTTATACAAAGGCTATTGATTTTCATGTTTCGACTTTATATCCTGTTATCTTATCAATCTCTTCTATGAGTTCCAATAGTCTCTTTGTGGACTCTTTTGGATCCCCTATAAAAAGGATCATGTCATCTGCAAATAGGCATAGTTTGACTTCTTTCTTCCCAATTTGTATCCCTTTGATTCCTTTTTCTTGCCTAATGGCTCCAGATAAACTTCTGGGTCTATAATGAACAGCAATGGTGAGAATGGGCATCCCTGTCTGGTACTGGATCTCAGTGAGAATGCCTCCAATTTTTCCCCATTCAATATGATGCTGGCTGTGGGTTTGTCATAAATTGCCTTGATTATATTGAGAAATGTTCCTTCTATACTCAATTTGCTTAGAGTTTTCATCATGAAAGTGTTGCATTTTATTAAATGCTTTCTCTGCATTTGAGATAAAATATGGTTCTTGTTCAACAATTGTTAGTGTGATGTGTCACATTGATTGATTTTTGAGTGCTGAACCATGCCTGAATACCAGGGATACATCACCCTTGGTCTGGGTGGATGATCTTTCTGATGTGTTGTTAGATTTGATTGGCTAGAATTTTGTTGAGGATTTTAGCATCCCTGTTAATCAGGGAAATTGGTCTATAATTCTCTTTCTCTGTTGCATCTTTTTTAAGTTTAGAAATTAAGGTGGTACTGGACTCATGGGAATAATTTTGGAGGATTCCCTCTTTTTCCATTATTTTGAATAACTTGAAAAGGATTGGAGTTATTTCTTCTTTAAATGTCTGGTAGAATTCAGCAGTGAATCCATCGGTCCTGGACTTTTCTTTTTGGGGAGTGCCTTTATTACTGATTCAATTTATGTCATGGATATGGGTCTGTTTATGTTTTCTATGTCTTCATGGCTCAATTTAGGTAGTTCATATGTGTCTAGGAATTTCTCAATATGTTGACATATAGCTCTTTGTAGTAATTTCTGAGGATTCTTTTTTATTTCTGTGGTATCTGTTGTTACGTTTCCTTTTTCATCTCTAATTTTATTGTTTAAGGTCTTCTTTCTACTTTTTTGGTTAGTTGGGCCAATGGTGTGACAATTTCGTTTATTTTTTCAAAAACCAGCACTTAATTTTTCTGATCTTTTGTATTTTTTTTTGTGGATTCAATTTTGTTGATTTCTTCTCTTAATTATTTCTTTTCTCTTACTAGATTTGGATTTGGTTTGCTGTTGTTTTTTTAAGATCCTTGAGATGCATTGATAGTTCATTTATTTGGTGCCTTTCAAATTTCTTGATGTAGGCACCTATCGCTATAAATGTTCCTCTTAGCATTGTTTTGCTATATGCCATAAGTTTTGGTATGTTGTGTTGTCATCTTCATTTGTTGCCAGAAAGTTTTTGATTTATCTTTTGATTTCTTTTGACCCAGTGTTCATTCAGGAGCATGTTATTCAGTTTCCATGTGTTTGCATATGTTCTAGAGATTCCTGAGTTGCTGATTTCCAGCTTCATCCCATTGTTGTCAGAAAAGATGCATGGTATGATTTCAATCTTTTTAAAATTTCTGAGATTTGCTGTATGGCCTAGTATGTGGTCAGTCCTAGAGTAGGTTCAATGCACAGGTGAGAAGAATGTGTATTCTGCAACTGTAGGATGAAAAGTTCTGTAACTATCTATCTGTAAGGTTCATTTGGTCTAGAGTGTCGATTAAATCTGCTGTTTCCCTGTCGATTTTCCATCTGGTTGATCTGTCTATTGCTGAAAGGGGAGTATTGAAGTCCTCCATTACTATTGTATTGGATTCTAAGCTCCTCTTAAATCCCTTAACATTCCTTTTAAATAGCCAGGTGCTCTGTAATTAGGCACATATACGTTTATAATAGCTACATCTTCTTGTTGAATTGATCCCTTAATCATTACATAGTGCCTTTTGTCTCTTTTAACAGTTTTTGGGTTAAAGTCTGTTTTGTCTGATATTAGGATGGTTACTTCAGTTCTTTTTTGGTTTCTGTTGGCATGGAATATCTTTCTCCATCCTCTCACTTTCAGTCTGTGTGCATGTTTGTTGGTGAGATCTGTTTCTTGTAGGCAGTAAATAGATGGGCTTTGTTTTTTTTATCTATTCAGCCAGTCTGTGTCTTTTAACTGGAGAGTTCAAGCCATTTATATTCAATGTGAGTATTGATAAGTAACAACTTTGCCCTGCCATTTTTCCAAAAATGTTCCTATTTTTTACTTTAAATTTCCTTTGAACTTTTATTGAGAAATTTTCTTCCTTTACCTTCTTTCATGTTGATGACCATATTTCTTTGTTTCTGTATGCAGGACCTCCTTAAGCATTTTTTGTAGGGCTGGATGGGTGGTAACAAATCCTTTCAATTTCTGTTAGTATGGAAGGTCTTTATTTCATGTTCATTCAGAATTGAGAGCTTTGCAAGATCTAATATCCTGGGTTGACAGCTTTTTTTCTCTTAAAATTTGGATAATATCTTGCCATTCTCTCCTAGTCTGTAGGTTTTCTGTTGTGAAGATCACTGTGAATCTAATTGGAGATTCTCTGAAAACAATCTGGTGTTTCTCTCATGCACATTTTAGAATCTTCTCTTTATATTTTACTGTGGTGAGTTTGATTACAATGTTTCATGGCAAAAATCTTTTCTGGACAGGTCTGTTGGGAACTCTGTGTGCTTCTTGTACTTGGATGCCCCTTTCTTTCTCCAAATTAGGGACAATTTCTGTTACTATCTCATTAAAAAGTCTTTCTAATCCTTTCTTTCTTTCCATGCTTTCAGGAACTCCTAGAATCCATATGTTGGGTCACATTATACTATGCTGCAGATTCCCACCAGTGTTTTTTAGTTTTCTAATTTCCTCTTTTCTTTGGTTTGACTGTATAATTTCCTGTGCTTTTTTTTTCTATGTCTGATATTCTTTCTTTTGCTTCATTGATTCTGTTGTTAAGGTTCTCCACTGCATTTTTTATTTGTTCTATTGAATTGAATTCCTAATTTCATTTTGATTTCTCTTTAAGATATGAATTTCATGGGAGAAATTTTCTTTCATGTCCTGTATGGATTTCAGCAGTTCATGAGATTACTTCTGATTACTTCTATGTAATCCTATAATAAATTTTTTGAAGTCCATTTCTTGTGTTTCTTCATCACATCATCTTCACAACCTAGTATTGAAATGTTGTGTTCTTTGGGGTTGTCATGTTGTCTTCCTTATTCTTGTTTCTTGGATTTTTTTTTTTTTTTGGCATTTGTGGAGGTAACTGTTGATTTCTTCTACTTTTTTTTTTTTTTTGCTGTGACAGCTTTTATCTTTGTACTATGACTCTGTAGATAAGTGGAATGTCTGCTTTTAGTGGATATTTGGAGGCTTGTAGTGGGTGTGGCTAGGGAACTCTGTTCAGCTCTCCAGGGTTAAGGGTATGCCTAATGTGACACTGATGGTTTTGGTGTGGTGAATGTTCTTTTTTTTCTTTTTTAATCAGAAGAGAAATGTATTCTGCTCAGCTGAGCTCCTCTCTTCAAAGGAGACCAGTGTCTGAGTGCTAACCCCAGTGGGTATAATAAAATATTCATCTGTTCTGGCCCAAGGACCACACAAAAGATTTGTGCACTCCTCAGTGTAAGTTCAGATTCTCCAGCAATGTATCTACCAGGTAACCCAGAAGCCCTGAGTATGTGAGTCTCCCACTGTGACTGTCCAAAGTCCCTGCCACTCATTAAGTCTTGCCACACACCCTCAGTTTTTTCTGTCTCAGCACAGAAGCCTCACATAGTCACAAGTTCCTAGTTCTTTGTTAGTTCTCCCCACCAGTCAGGACTTTCCACTTGGGTAGTTGGTTGGCATGGACATGGGCTGGTGCAGCTGTTACATATGTCCAAAAGGGTGCCCACTGTATCAGCTTGTTACAGGATGCCCTTGTAAAGTGATCAGGGAGAAAGAAACATGTACAACCTTTTTTTTCTTCTCTAGTTTGTCAGGTACACTATCCCTCACAGGGCTTCAAGTCAGATTCCCTCTAGGCCCTTCCTGCAGCTTTATTCCCTCTGGCTTGGGTTGCTGCAGCCTGGTCTCACCTCACTTTTCAATGTTGGTGCATAGGCTCTTGGCTGCTGGTGTCCTGAGTTGTGGGCTTCTTTGCCTTCCATGTAGGTCCACTGTGTCCCTCGAATGCTTTCCCTACATCTATTGAAATAATCATTGTCAGTGTGATGTATCACATTGATTGATTTGTGAATGCTGAACCAACCCTGAATACCAGGGATAAATCCCATTTGGTCCAGGTGAATGATTTTTCTGAAGTATTGTTGTATTTTGATGTATTCAATTGGTGAGTATTTTGTTGAAAAATTTTGTGTCTATGTTCATCAGGGAAATTGATCTGTGGTTCTCTTTCTCTCTTGTATCTTTTTCAGTTTTAGGAATTAAGGTGGTGCTTGTTTCATAGAAAGAGTTCGAGTATTTCCTCCTTTTCAATTGTTTTGAATAGTTTGAGAATTAGAAATTAGTTTTTATTTAAATGTCTGGTAGAATTCAGCAGTGAAGCCATTCGGTCCCTGGCTTTTATTTGTTGGGAGGGTCTTTATTAATGATTCCAATTCCAACTTGGTTGTTGGTCTTTTTAGGTTTTCTATGTCCTCATGGCTGAATTTAGTGGATTGTATATGTTCAGGAATTTCTTCATTTCTTCTAGGTTTCCTGATATGTTGACATGCAGGTCTTTGTTTTATTTTTTTTAACTTTTATTTAATGAATATAAATTTCCAAAGTACAGCTTATGGATTACAATGGCTTCCCCCCCATAACTTCATTCCCACCCGCAACCCTCCCCTTTCCCACTCCCTCTCCCCTTCCATTCACATCACGATTCATTTTTGATTCTCTTTATATACAGAAGATCAGTTTAGCATACATTAAGTAAAGATTTCAACAGTTTGCTCCCACACAGAAACATAAAGTGAAAAGTACTGTTTGAGTACTAGTTATAGCATAAGATCTCAATGTACAGCACACTAAGGACAAACATCCTACATGAGGAGTAAGGGCACAGTGACTCCTGTTGTTGACTTAACGAATTGACACTCTTGTTTATGGCATCAGTAATCACCCTAGGCTCTTGTCATGAGCTGCCAAGGCTATGGAAGCCCCCTGAGTTCACTAACTCTGATCATATTTAGACAAGGTCGTAGTCAGAGTGGAAGTTCTCTCCTCCCTTCAGAGAAAGGTACCTCCTTCTTTGAACCCGTTCTTTCCACTGGGATCTCACTCACGGAGATCTTCAATTTAGGTTTTGTTTTTTTTTTTTTTTTTTTTTTTTCCCCCAGAGTGTCTTGGCTTTCCATGCCTGAAATGCTCTCATGGGCTTTTCAGCCGGATCTGCATGCCTTAAAGGCTGATTCATACGCTGAGTGAAATAAACCAATTACAAAGGGACAAATACCACTTGTTCTCCCTGATAGGTGACAATTAACTGAGCACCAAAAAGGAAACCTGTTAAAGTGAAACGAACACTGTGAGAAACGGTGACTTGATCAGCCCTCACCCTGACTGTTGATGAGCAACTTAATATGTTATCCCTCTTAGTATTTTTTTTTGTTTGTTCTACTTAATACTTTTGGTTGAATACTGTAATCAATACACAATTCTTCTTAAGTGCTGAAACTTAACTGAAAAGTGATCGCTGTTAAATATAAGAGTGGGAATAATTAGAGGGAAGAGATGTGCAATTCGGGACATGCTCAAGCTGACTTACCTCAAACGGTAGAGTTAGAAACATACCAGGGGATTCAATTCAATCCCATCAAGGTGGCATGTACCAATGCCATCTCACTAGTCTCAGTGATCAATTTCTGTTCACAATTGATCATAATGATAGGACTAAGAACCAAAGGGATCACGTAAACAAGAATAGTATCTGCAAATACTAGCTGATAGAATAAAAAAGGGAGAGAACAATCCAACATGGGAAGAGAGATATACAGCAGACCCGTAGAATGGCAGATATCCTAAACAGCACTCTGGCCTTAAGCATTTTTGATAAGGCTGAACAAGGAACAACAAATTCTTTCATTTTCTATTTGTTATGGAAGGCCTTTCTTTCACTTTCATTCATAAATGAGAGCTTTGCAAGGTCTCTTATTCTGTGTTGACATTTTTTTTCTCTTAAGACTTAGAATATATCTTGCCGTTCTCTCCTAGTCTGTAGGGTTTCTGATGAGCAGTCCACTGTGAGTCTAACTGGACATCATCTTTGGCATTTCTTTCATGCACATTTTAGAATCTTTATGTTTTACTGTGGAGAGTTTTACTACAATGTTTTGTGAAGATCTCTTCTGGTCATGTCTATTAGAAGTTCTACATGCTTCCTATACTGAGACGTCCCTTTCTTTCTCCAAATAAACTTTTCTGTAATTATTTCCCTAAAAAGTCCTTCTAATCCATTCTCTGTTTCCATGCCTTCAGGAACTCCTAAGTCCTGTAGGTTGGGTTCTTTTATTGTATCTCATAAATCTCCAACACTGTTTTTTAATCTTCTAATTTCTTCTTATTATTGTTCTGTCTGTAAAATTTCCAGATTTGTTTATTCTCCTCCTCCTCTTTCTTCTTCTTTGCGAGACTTGTCTTCTTACCTGGATGTTATTTCTTTTGTGTTACTGAGTTTGTTATTAAGGCTTTCCACTGTACTTTTTATTTGATCTATTGTGTTCTTCATTTCTAATATTTCATTTTGATTTCTCTTAAATATCTCAAGTTCATTGGAAAAATGTTCATTCATGTCTGTATGGATTTCTTTAATTTGTGGATTTGCTTCTAATTGCTGCTAAGTAATCCTACAATCAATTTTTTGAACTCTGTTTCTGGCATTTCATCAATCTCTTCATCTTCATATTCTAGTATCGAAGTGTTGTGTTCCTTTGGGGGCACAATGTTGCATTCCTTTTTCTTGTTTCTTGAATTTCTTCATTTATTTTCAGGCATTTGTGGAAATACTTCTTGGTTTTATTTTTTTCCTGTGAGGGCTTTTATCTTTGGACTATTCTCTATGACTTGTGGAGTATCTGCTCTTTCAGTGAATGCCCAGAGGCATGTGCTGGGTGTGGCCGAGCAACTCTGTTCAGTGCTCCAGGGTGAGGGGAGTATCCAATGTGGCACCTTTATTAGATGTGGTAAATCTCTCTCTCTCTCTTTTTTTAATCAGAGGGGAGATTTTATCAGCTCTGTTGGCATAGTCTCACACTCATCTCCTTTCCTGCAAGACCAATGCCTGGGTGCTAGCCCCAGTGGGTGCACTATTCATTCACAGTACCACAAGAACCACACAAAGGATCCACACAATCTTCAGCATGAGCACGGATCCCATAGCAATGACTCATGCCAGGCAATCAGGGAGTATGTGAAGTCACCTACAATAACTAATTAGAAATGCTGCCATACCCTGTGCCCTCCCATGCAGCAAGAGTGTCTTCACAGTCCATCTCAGCACCCAAGGCTCGGCAGTCGTGAGCACTCAGCCACCTGTTAATTCTCACAGCCAGACTCAGGCGTCTCCTCTTAGCTGGTTGAGGGGTACATGGACACAAGCAGGCTCAGCTGTTACATGTGTACAAAATGGTGCCTGCCTTCTGTCAGCCAGTTACAGGATGCCAGTGCTGGGTGGTCAAGGAGAGAAATGTGCTCCCCCCTTTTTTTCCCTCTAGTTTGGCAGGTACACTGTCACCCACTGGACTACAAGCTGGACTCATCACAGGCCTTTTCTTGCAGCTTTATTGCCAGTGGCTTGGGCTGCTGCAATCTGGTCTCACCTCACTCTCCAAAGCTGGTGCTGAGGTTCTTGGCTGCTTGCATCATGAGTTGGCATGTTCACATTCTCCACAAAGATCCATAGTGTCCCTCTAATTTGCATAGAATTTCCTCTGCAGTTTTCTTCCTAACTCTTCCCTGAGATTGCACTCTCTCCATTTTTTTAACTATCTCCCCAGCCTAGCGCAGTAAGCTCCCTCCATGTTTCACCATCTTGGAATCCTGCCTCTTCTCTCAGTTTGCTTGTCTTGAGATGAGGGGTGAGAAGAGAGCACAGAGAGGCAGTAGCCGTCTATACCTCAGCTGCTTATCCCTCCACATAGAAACCTTTTCATCCTTGGGGAATGAGGTCCCATCTTCCTCTTTTCCCTTCCATTCCTGGAACAAACCCACTGCTGGTTTCTCCAAGGCACCCAGCCTGGAAATACTTGTCTCACTTCCTCCTCCAAATTGCAACAAATTTCTACATGAACAGCACCTCCAAGGCTATCCTGTTGGACGGTATCTTAGAATGAAACTCTCCAGGCTAGCTGGTAGTGGTGGTGTGCTGGAGTGGATTGTCCCAGCTCATGAGAGCCAATGATTCAAGTTTTAGGAATTTTGTTGCAAGCCAGTAGTGAACCACAGCCATTACTAAAAATTAAACCAGGTCAATTTCCAAATTACATCAAAAACAGAGATAATAAATATTCAAAACTCAAAAATAATACAAATATCTGTTCTCACCACTTTAACATTGTACCAGATGTTATGGTCATTGCAATTATACATGAAAGAGAAAGAAAAGAATCCAGATTGGATAGAAGGAGTAAAATCATCTCTGTTTGCAGATGACATGATCCTGTAGACAGAAAACCCCAAGAAATGTACAAAGGCACCATTAGAGCTAATAAATAAGTTAAATAAGTTTGAAAGATAGAATGTCAATGTACAAAATTCAAATCTATTTCTGTATAGTAGCAATCAGCAATGCAGAATTAAATTAAGAATACAATTCCATCTACAACAGTATCAAGAAGAATAAAATATTAAGAAATAAATTTAACTAAAGAAGTATGAGACTTCTACATGGAGAACAATAAAATACTGTTGAATAAAATGACAGAACTCTGTTGTGGTACATCAGATTAAAACAACACTCGAGATGCACACATCCTATATAAGAGTGCTGATTCAAGTCCCTGCTAGTCCATTTCTGTTCTAGCTTCATGCTAATGCATCTTTGGAGGTTATGGATATGGCTCAAGTGTTTGGTCCCTTGCTATCCATGTGGGAAACCCAAATGGAGTTCCTGGTTTCTGGCTATTGCAGGCATTTAGGGAGTGATCCAGAGAGTAGAAGACCTCTCTCTCTCTCTCTCTCTCTCTTCCCCCCTCCCATTTCAAGTAGGTGAAAAAATAAACATAAAGACAAAGTAGATAAATGGAACAATATCCTATGTTCATGGATCAGAAAAATTGTTGATGGCAATATAAAATAGTCCTACATATCCTATGCTATCTCTATCAAAAACTTAATTGCCGTATGTTGTACATAAATTGATACAAATGATCCTAAAAATTATATGGAAATGCTTATAACATTTATAAAAATAAATATTATAACAAAACATTATGGGGATCTTAAATAATCAAAACTATCTTGAAAATTAAAATTGAAGTTGGGGCCAGTTTGTAGTGCAAAGTTAAACCACTGCTTGTAGTGCTGGCGTCCATTATTGGTGAGCCATGTGAATACCAGTTGGCTGCTCTGCTTCCAATCTAGCTCCCTGATAATGCACAAAAAACAAATGGAGGATGGTCCAAATGCCAGTATTCCTGTCACCCATACTGGAGACCCAGTGAGATTCCTGGCTTTTGTCTGCATCTTGGCCCAGTTCTGGCTGTTGTGGCCAGTTGGGAAGTGAACAAGTGAATGGAAGATCTGTGTGTGTGTGTGTGTGTGTGTGTGTGTGTCTTTCTCTCCCTCTCTCCCCTCTCTTTACCATTCAAGTAAAAAAAAATAAATCTTTAAAAAATTGAAAATTGAAGCTGAGAGACTCCCACTTCCTAATTGTAATACATTCTGCAAAGCAACAGTAAACAATGGAGTATGGCACTAGCATAATGACAAACATAGATCAATGAAACAGAATTAAGAGATCATAAAGAAACTCCTACATTCAAAGTCAATTAATTTTGATTACAATGCCAAGACAATTAAATGAAGAAAGAGTAGACTTTGCAACAAATAGTTTGAGTAAGCTGCATATCCACATGTGAAGTCTTGCAACTCTTCCCTCATACCATAAATAAAAATAAAGACTTAAATGTAAGAGAGGAGAAAAAGTAAGAATAAGTCATGTGTCCTTGGATTAAGCAATGGCTTTTCAGGATAACAAAATTATAGACATAGGTAAACACAAACAAAAGTAACTGTATATTAATTGAACTTCATCAAAATTAACAGATTTCATGCATTGACATTACCACAGAAGTGTAAAGACATCTGTACAATGGGAGAAAAATATTTGGAAATAATGAATCTGATAAAGATTTATTATCTAGAATAAAGAATTCTTACAACTTGATAACAAGACAAACAACTCATTAAAAATTGGATTAGGAATCTAATTCATTTTCCCAAGGAAGACAAAATGACCAGCAATCATATGAAAATATGCTCTTGACATTAGTAGCCATCAGGTAAATGTAAATGCAAATAACAGTTAGATACCACTTGACATCTACTTGGATGGATATAATCATAAAGATACAAAAAGAAGTACTAGAAAAAATTAGACACTTCATTCATTGCTGGTAGAAATGTAAAATTGGACAGATGCTTTGAAAAACAGTCTTGCAATTCCTCAAATGAGTTGAAAGTTAACATATGACCCACAAATTCCTCTTCTAGGAACAAACACAAGGAAAATTAAAACATCTCCACACAAAATCTTACATTTGAAAATTTGTAGCCATATTAAACATCATAGCCAAAAAGTGGAAATACATCATATATCTATACAATGGAATGCTATTTGAAAAATACAAATTATTTGGCAAAAGATTATTTGGTGGAGCTGGTGTTGTGGCATAGCAGAAGAAGCTGCCACGTGAACCCACATGGGAGATCCAAATGAAGCTCCCAGCTCCTGGCTTCAGTCTAGACCAGCCCCAAGTGTTGTGGCCATTTGGGGAGTGATTCAGAGGTTGGAAGATATCTTTCTCTCCTCCTCTCTCTTTATAACTCTTTCAAATAAATAAAATAAATCTTTAAAAAATTTATAATTAAATGTGCTACATTATGGATTAATCCTGAAAATATTATGTTTAATAAAAACCAAAAAGTGTATACTATATGATTTCAGTTATATAAAATGTCCAATATAGGCAAATTTTCAGAGAGAGAAAGTAGTATGGGGAAGATGGGAAATAAGAAATGTCAACTAAAGGGACTTCTTTTGGGGTGATGCATTTTTCTAGAATTTGATAATAACCATCGTGTAAAACTTTGAAGATACACTAATTTACAAATATCATTTTTATGTTATGTGAATTATATCTGAATAAAGTTATTTTTAATATGTATGGTAAATGTTTACCAAACTGTTGGCATTTTGGCACAATTCAAAGCAGTAGCATAAACTCTGTACTTGTAGTAATTGTATTCTTTATGTCACACACTCATAATAAGATAAAAAAAAAAGCAAGCCAGATTCACTTAAGAATGTCTTCGGCAGAGTGCTAAGTTATTATTTTTATTAAATCTCAACCTTGAGTACATATCTTTTTAATATTCTATTTGACAAGATGTATAGTCTATCCATAAAATCTTTATCCTGAATAATGAAGTATGATGGTTGTACCTAGGAAATATACTCTTTTTCCTTAGCTTTATGTTATTTTTAATTGAAACATAATAATGGTACATAGTTATAGGACATAGAGTGATGTCCCAATACATGTATACATTGTGTAATGTTCAAATCAGGGTAATTAGCATATCCAGCACCTCAAACATTTACCACTCTTTGTCATGAAAGCATTCAAAATCCTCTCTTCTAGCTGTTTTGAAATACACAATACATTATTATTGTTAACTGTAGTTATCCTGCTGTGCAATGGAGCAGCATAATGTATTTCTCCTATATAACTGTAAGTCATACTTGGAAACATACTGGTGAGCTTGTTTGGGCTGCAAATTGAACTAGGTACTTTTTTGTTAAACAGTTTTTATTAAAAAAAAAAAAAGGACAAATTAGGTTATTCACATATGGGTATTTGTTGGGAATTTTCTCAAAATTTTATGAAGTCTGCCACTTCCAGGAAATGAATAGTGCTCTGTCAGTGATGAAATTTGAAATTCCAAGAAAAATTGTGCTTTTTGGAAACTTATTCCCTTTGCTATAAATTTAACAGCTTCCTTCTACTGGATGAGATTGGTGATTAGAATTATAAATTTGAGTTTTTTTCTTTCTGTATAATGAAATCTATCATTGGAAAATTCACAAAATCATTGCATTAATATTTTCCAAATGACTAGTGTAGGATGTTATAAAACCTTGCGTTTGTACAAGTTCCATTCAAATACAAAAAACATCAATGTATTTCATGCAATAAAGCATACAATATGGTTTCTAATTGAACACTGCAACAGACCTTTAAAAATTATTCTTTGTAAATTTTGATAAACTGTCAAAGAAGAACATTTATAATTATCTGGAAAGGTTATTAAAATGCTCATGCATTTTCCAAAAACACATCTATTTAGGATCAGGTTGTATTCTTACACTTCAGCCAAAATTATACATTTACAAGAGTTAGATAAAGATGTAGATTCAAGATACTGCCAGTACTCTATTAAGACAAATATTGAAGAGATTTTCAAAAATATAAATACCAGCACTCTTTCATTATAGAAAATTTGTTTATTTTCCACAAAACATGTTGCTTTTGCTAACATGCTTTGGGTTCATTATTTCCTTTTCCAAGTAATTAATAAAGAAAATATTTTACTATTTGTTTCAATTTCAAATGGATTACATTTCAATAGATAAAACATGCATTAAAAAACTTCTTGGGGTGTACTCAATAATCCTTAATAGTAAAAAAGATTCCTAAAACCAATAATTTTGAAAAGCAGTGTTGAATGATATAAGAGAGGATTCAAGAATTTTAAAGAGGAGAGAAGAAGGGGCCGTCGCTGTGGTGCAGTAGGTTAAAGCCCCAGTCTTCAGTGCCAGCATCCCATATGGGCGCTGGCTCGAGTCCTGACTGTTTCACTTCTGATCCAGCTCTCTGCTATGGCCTGGGAAAGCAGCAGAAGATGGTCCAAGTCCTTGGGCCCCTGTACCCACATAGGAGGCTAGGAAGAAGCTCTTGGCTTCTGGCTTTGGATCAGCTCAGCTCCGGCCATTACAGCCATTTGGGGAGAGCACCAGCAGATTGAAGATCTCTCTCTCTCTCTGTCTCTACCTCTTTGGGTAATTTTTCAAGTAAATAAAAAATAAATGTTTAAAAAAAGAGAAGAAAAGTATAGTCTGATATTGTGAACATTAAAAAACTTTTTGCAATAAAATCAGAAAAAAGTACTAATTTTGTTTGACAAATACTTCCTAATGCTTATAATATACCAGACACTATTATAAGACCTTTACTGGGGCCAGCACCATGGCTACCACCTGCGATGCCGGCATGCCGTACTGGCTCCAGTTCAAGCACTAGCTGCTCCACTTCCAATCCAGCTCCTGATAATGCACCTGGGAAAGCAGTAGAAGATGGCTCAAGTCCTTGGGCCCCTACACCGAAGTTGGAGACCCAGAAGAAGCTCCTGGCTTCAGCCTGTACCATGCTGGCAACATGGCCATTTAGAGAGTGAACCAGTGGATGGAAGATTCTCTCTCTCTCATTCTCTCTCTTTTTCTGTACCTCTGCTTTTCAAATAATTAAAATAAATATTTTGAAAGACAGAACTTTGCTATTGTGAATTAATCGAATCATTTACACAATTTAATAAAGTTCTGTTACTGCCTTCTTTTTACAAATGAGGCACTGAGATGTTAAGTAAGCTACTCAGAGCCACACAGCTAGTATCAGAGGCATGCTTGAAAAGCAATTTGCTTTCATAATTTGAACTGACTCACTTCTTTTTTTTTTTTTTTTTTTTTTTGACAGGCAGAGTGGACAGTGAGAGAGAGAGACAGAGAGAAAGGTCTTCCTTTGCCGTTGGTTCACCCTCCAATGGCCGCCGCGGCCAACGCACCGCTGATCTGATGGCAGGAGCCAGGAGCTAGGTGCTTTTCCTGGTCTCCCATGGGGTGCAGGGCCCAAGCACCTGGGCCATCCTCCACTGCACTCCCTGGCCACAGCAGAGAGCTGGACTGGAAGAGGGGCAACCGGGACAGAATCCGGCGCCCCGACCGGGACTAGAACCTGTTGTGCCGGTGCCGCTAGGCGGAGGATTAGCCTAGTGAGCCGCAGCGCCGGCCTGACTCACTTCTAAGTGTTAAGATGTGGCCAACGGCCTGCAGAGCAACATGCCCAAGTTTTACTGTGACTACTGCGATACGTACCTCACCCATGATTCCCCATCTGTGAGAAAGACGCACTGCAGTGGTAGGAAGCACAAAGAGAATGTGAAAGACTACTATCAGAAATGGATGGAAGAGCAGGCTCAGAGCCTGATCGACAAAACAACGGCTGCATTTCAACAAGGAAAGATACCGCCTACTCCATTCTCTGCTCCTCCTCCTGCAGGAGCGATGATCCCACCTCCCCCCAGTCCCCGGGTCCTCCTCGCCCTGGTATGATGCCTGCACCCCATATGGGAGGCCCTCCCATGATGCCAATGATGGGCCCTCCTCCTCCTGGGATGATGCCAGTGGGACCTGCTCCTGGAATGAGGCCACCCATGGGAGGCCATATGCCAATGATGCCGGGGCCCCCAATGATGAGACCTCCTGCCCGTCCCATGATGGTGCCCACTCGTCCAGGAATGACTCGGCCGGACAGATAAGGAGAGAGGGGAGGCCTCTTCCTAGCAGTTCTGTATCGCTTGTTCTGCTTCACCAGGAGATCATGGTGCTGTGACTCTGGGTGTTTTCTAACAGCATGACAAAGAAGACTTGCTCCCCCTTCTTATCAAAGAAAGAATAGTTTTGGGGGGAAATAGGATTTCAAAAAGTGCAGTTTTCATTTGTATTGTGAAATGTGAAAATAAAATTGTCAACTCTTTTAGTTAAAAAAAAAAAAAAAAAAGATGTGATAACAGGAATGCCAATCAGACCATTAGGTGCTATAGAACACAGTTCTTGCCTCCTACATATTTCCTATGTATTCTGATCCAATCGGTGCATTTGTCATATTACATCTCATTGATCTACAAAACACTTTGCAAAGTAGCGTTATACTCCCCACTTTGCAAACTAGAAAACAGAGATTTAGAGACATTCAATAGCTTTCTCAAAGAATAGCTATTTCTGTAGTAGATGACCTAGTTGAGGGTTCAGCACCTTGTTTGTTTAATTTTTAATTCATGTCTCCTTAGCATTTTCCTTTAAACTCTAAAGACAAGTGTTTGTAGTATTCTGAAAGAAAATAGCTTCAAAATGAGCCAAATCTCAAAACACAGGTATTCTAAACATCCTCAATTACCAGAACATCACTATTATGCATAAATGAATAACTCTCCAGGGTTCTTTTAAAATACAGTGAGAATCCATCTCTGTCTGCCTATCCATTGCTAATTCTGCTTAGGTAAAAAAGCAACTCGAGAGATGTATGTATTTTTGGCAAAAATCAGAATTAGAGTTTCTATAAATTGAATAGATACAGGGTTAAAACTCAAAACTCATGCTGTATCAAAACAGGATCTACCATAATATTAGTAGTAAATAACATTCCTGATATCTCCAAATTCCCACTTATTAATATTTATTAATAATATTGCTCACTCATTATGTGTGCATGAAATGTGAATGAGGAGAAAACTCTGAACCTATGGGAAAGAATTTAGAGTTACAACAAATTTTATTATATATTTTTTGATTTATAATTAATTTTTCCTACAGATAACATCAACTCTTATAATTCTTAATTTTCATTTTTCACCAGAACATTCTTATTTCTATAAACTCTATCCTTAATGTGAAATTGTTTTTCTCTTCTTTTATCTTCCTGTTTTACCAATAGTACTGCATTTATTCAGCCTCAGTTTTAATAATATTTCCTATTCCATAAAAAGAGTATTTATAAAAAATCTCAGTTACACAGTAAGGGGAAACATAAAATAAAATAAAAGAAAAGCCAATTTCTATATACTGGTTTATTTTGATGATACTCTTAATAAAAACCATGCATGAAGTCATTGGAAAATTCTCTTCTTTTGTTTACTAGTTTGTAATTATCATTTGTAATATCCAATTTTCTTCCTTACGTAGATCTCCGTTTTTGTCTGTTTTAACTTAATTTTTGACCAGGTTTGACTGCCATTTCAGATCATTTGCACATTAGAAGACATTGGACATACTGAGGCCAAGCTTCATTACTAATAAATCAGAGTTTCTCATTAAGAGCTAATGAGCTCTTATATTGTCCCTCTGATTATTACCCCTGTTCCATTTGAAAAGGAAAACATTTCATCTTTTTTATTTTCTTTCTTTAGCCTACCTTTCAGGGCATGCATGTTTTCAAGGAACAGTAGTTAGAGGAGTGAGCCTACAGTGGCTCTAATCTTGCTGCCTGTTACTCTCCAGTGAGAAAAAGGGGCCGTGTTACATTTTAGATTAACAGTGTTGTCTCTTAATTGATTTATATGTAAGATGGAATTCCTGCTCTACCATTTAAAGCCCAGGTATTATTGCATATTTGTTTTGTGTTTCCATGCCTCTATTTCCTCTTGTCTAAAAGATGGTGATAAGGCACTGCTGGTGTAGAATCATGATTAAATGTGCTAATAAACAGGATGCAACAATACACTGACTGGCACATGGCAAGTGCCCAGTCCATGGTAGTTATGACTACAAGAATAAAATGGATCTCTCAGGGAGTTTGTGCCCTCACTACTGGCAGCTTTCCTCCCCACTTACTGCTATTTAAAGCCAGAGCCCTCTACATGAAAGAGGGGAAAAAAAAAGAGCTTTCCTCCAAATACATAAAAGTTTATTTTTGCCTTTGTTTTCAAGATAAGTACTGTGAAATAGCAATAGATTTAAAATATAAGGAAAAAGAAATATGATAATATTCCAGAAGGGCAATAATGGAAAATAAAATAGCCAGACACGCAATATACTTTTTGCAAGTATGAAATTGGGTAGTAGAGAAAAAAGCAAACTCATTAATTAATTAGTAGATGCATTAACAGACTATAGAAATCAATTAAAGAGAAATCTATAGTAATATTCTCAAATAAGAGAAAATATTGAACTCATAAAATAACACAACGATATTTTTTACAAAAAGAATATTTAGAAAATCAACAAAAGTGCATGGAAATTTTTGATAGAAACAGAATTTTAAAGTCAATAAAGAGTGTTACCATAACAAAATAACAAAAACAACAAAAAGACAGTTAAAAGGTGTAAAGATAAAGTTGAGGCAATGTTTTAGAAAATCATAGATAAATATTAAAAACAAAATAATACAATCAGAGAATAGTTTCAAAAGAGAAAATAGAGAAAAAAAAAGAAAAAAAAAAAAAAAGGACGGGCAGACACAGACACTGTCACTGAAATTCTAAGAGAAAATGTCCCCAAATGAACTTGAGTTTACAGCACATCTCTAGCAAATGGGAACTTAGTTGAATGGAAATAGCTCAAGTCTAACTCATTTACCACTAATTTCTCCAATCTCCAGCTTCCAAAATTTTTGGTAACCTTCTTGTCATTTCTTTAGTTATTTCTTCTCATTTTACAAGTATGGTAGACATTGATATGGTTCTGAAATGTTTGTATTTATTTTTTCTTCAATTAGAATTCTCTTGATTATCATCTTAAAAAAAAATCTCTCTAGCCTATTAGTAGAATATTAGATACATAGTAAGAATTCTTTGGCAGGGGGCCTTGTGGCATAGCAGGTTAAGCTCCCACATGAAGCACTTACAACCCGTATTGGAGTACATAGGATTAAGCACCACCCTCCCTAATGTAATCCAGGAAGCAGCAGATGATGACTCAAATATTTGGGTTCCTGCCACCTACATAGGAGACTCAGATGGAGTTCCTGGCTCCTACTTTCAGGCCAGGCCAGCCCCAACTCACATTTTGGTGGTAAACCAGCAACTGGTAGATTCTCTCTCTCTCTCTCTCTTTCTCTCTCTCTCTCTCTCTCTGTGTGTGTGTGTGTGGTGTATGTGTGTGACTTGTTTCAAATAAACAAGTAAAAAAAAAAAAACAAAGGAACTCATTACATGCTTACTGAATAAATTAACAACTTTTTGAATGAACAAGAATATCAGAAATCAGAGTCAAACCACTCCACATGCTGTGCCCCTTTTTTTAGTTACTCATTACTAACATATTAACTTGGACATTTCACTTCTTGTTTTGGAAAGTTAATCTCCTACCCATATAATGATGTTAATCTTGAATTGCTAAGATGATATTTCAAAGTAAATGATATAGAGGATGGCCCTTACGATGCAGTAGGTTAAGCTGCCTCTTGGGATGCCCATCTAGAATTGGGTCCCAACTCCAGGTTCCTGCTAATATGCTCCCTGGGAGACAGCAGGTGACACCTCAAGTACTCGAGTTTCTGTCACCCTTGTGGGAGATCCCAGTGGAGTTCCAGACTCCTGAATTTGGCCTGGCCAAGCCATGGCTGTCGTGGGCATTGGGGGTGTGCAACAGTTAGTGGAAGACTTTCTCTCTCTCTGTCTACTTTTGAAATAAATAAAAATTCAGAAAGAAAATAAATGAAATAGTATTCACAAATTCCTCAGCATAGTCCTAAATCTAGGCAGGTGATTAATTATCCATTTTGTCAGACATGCAGCACAGTAGCACTTCACATCTGAACAGATTTCCTTGCGTTCCACACAGTATTTAAAGGTTCTTTGCTTCTAACTTTGCTGTTTATATATGTAAGTACAACTTTTTCATGGGCTCCTAAAGAATCCTGTCCAAATATGAAATCAAACTTTTATTGAGAAAAACTATTAAATTCATATGAGTAACATAAAATTGTTGTGATAGATTTTATCTATTAAATTACAGTAAAAAGATAGGTACATTCTCAAGTTGTGCAAGTTAACCTGTAAAATTTGAGCAACTTTATTCCTTTAAGTTAGCTAATCTCAATTTTAATTTCCTGAAAATAAGAGTTTAAAACAAATAAGCAAGCAAACAAAAACCTCTTCCTATGCTCTTTCTCATTCAGAAGATAACTGAGTTTCCCTTGGCTTCTAAAAAATTGTGTCAGTAAATATGAAATCTAAGAAGAATTATATAACCACTTTTTAAAGCAACCATTTAGACATTTAATAATTATTAAGATACAAATTCAAAAGGTGCTAATTGTTTTCTGATTCTTTGGCTATACACATTTTGCTGAATTCTGAATTCTGGAATGCTTCCTTTAACACCAGGAGAAATGAGGCTGCAAGTTCATGCTAAAATTCAGATGCACTGTAATAAGGAACAAAAACTTGTGATGGAGAAACAGGAGATTATAGCTCTGTTAGATAGGAAAGCTTGGAATAGCTATACTTCACCTGTTAATTTAGCTACAATGCTTTTTTAGAAAGTCAGTTGTATGTACAAAATAAAATAATAACCATTTGTTTCTGTCATCCAAATACTAATAAGCTGCCTTGAAACTTGCCTTTAACAGTAGGGAACAGATTCACTGTGCAGAAAAGAAAACAAGTATCATCTGGGTCCACACTTTCTAAAGAATAAACTATTTTATTTGTGTGGATTGAAACACTGTTGTATTCTTGTATTCTGAATGAATTGCCTATGGTAAACTGCCATAAACTAGAGGTAGAGGTGGTTGAGTCAGATTACTATCAGACTATCAGTCAGAACTATCCTAGGAAATGAAACTAGAAGGTTAACCACCATAAATTATCTTTATCATTGCAGAGTCTAAAATAATCCCATTATAAAACCAATCCCTGGATAAATAATACTTTTGATCTTTATATCTCTAAATAAAAGGAGTCATAGGTGTTTACAGACAAGCTGGTAAGAATTTACCAAACCATTGCTCTTGATTTCAAAGAATGGAGGTAGTACAGTACTAGAGCCACAGGAGATAGAAACCGAGACAGGGGAGCGACAAAAAATAAACATGGAAGGACACAAAATATGGGAAGGGGGAGGTCACTTGTTTTATAATTTTCAGTTAGACCCATCCCTGTGTTGCTGGAAATGAGATTCTTGAAAGTGTTTCTGGAAGGCACTGTCTTCTTCCAGTTTTGACACCTGTAGGAAAACATCACATTTCTCTTGGAATGGATGAATAACGTAAGTGACATTTCTGTTAAGGAAGTTAATCATGGGGATTAGCAGCCTTTCCCAATAAACAGACCAAATCAGATGCAAGCTGCCTCTATACAGGTGCCTTAAATTCTGTTTTATATATCCTATTAAAAGCTGTTTGGCCCAAGGAATAACAATTACAATGATGCAATAATATTTGTAGTAGTATATCCATTACTATGTACTTGTTTTTTTTTTTTTTTTTTTTTGACAGGCAGAGTGGATAGTGAGAGAGAGAGAGACAGAGAGAAAGGTCTTCCTTTTGCCGTTGGTTCACCCTCCAATGGCCGCCACGGCTGGCGCGCTGTGACTGGTGTGCTGCGGCCGGCGCACCACACTGATCTGAAGGCAGAAGCCAGGCGCTTCTCCTGGTCTCCCATGGGGTGCAGGGCCCAAGCACTTGGGCCATCCTCCACCGCCTTCCCGGGCCACAGCAGAGAGCTGGCCTGGAAGAGGGGCAACCGGGAAAGAATCCAGCGCCCCGACCAGGACTAGAACCCGGTGTGCCGCTGCCGGTAGGCGGAGGATTAGCCTATTGAGCCGCGGCGCCGGCCCATTACTATATACTTTTAATATGCATTGTCTCATTTAATACTCATAGCATCTTGGGTTGACACGCATCAACCTAACATAATACAACATCTCTTTATTTCATTTTGTCTATGGGCTGGTAAAATCTTCATGCCTTATTTTAACAGATGAGGAAACTAAACATAAATAAGCTGTAATACTTGGAAAAAACTATGTAGCTCATAAATGTACAAGCCATTACTGCAACCCACTGTATCTATTTCAGGATCCTGGGCTTGGGGCCGGCACTGTGGTATTATTAAGCCATCACCTGAGATGCCAGCATCCCATATGGGTGCAGGTTTTAGTCCTGGCTGCTTTACTTCTGATCCAGTTCCCTGTGCCTAAGAGTAAGTGTAAATGGTTCAAGTCCTTGGGCCCCTGCACCAATGTGCAGAACCAGATGAAGCTCATGGCTCCTGGCTTCGGGCCCAATCCTGGCTATTGTGACCATTTGGGAAGTGGACCAACAGATGGAAAATCTCTCATCTCTCTCTCTCTATATATATATATATGTGTGTGTGTGTGTGTGTGTGTGTGTGTATATCCCTCTCTCTGCCTTTCAGATAAATAAAATAAATCTTAAAAAATAGCTTTTCACAGTGGCTTAGCATTTTGTGTGTGTGTGTGTGTGTGTACATATATAAAATAGCAAAAAAGATCCTGGTCTTTCAAAAACCTGATTCTATGTATACTTTTATCTTCTGAAAGAAAGCTATAAAAAGACAAGAAACATATTATTATTATCTTGAGAAGAATGTTTCGGTAATGAAGGCCATGAAATGTATAGATTTCCAAAACAGCATGTCAAACCTTTTCTTAAAATCTTAGAAAATAAGCAAGGTGATCAATATTAATTATAGTAGCTAATGTTAATGAATATCAATTATGTTTGAGAAACCATGAGAAGCGTTTTCATGCACAACCATGTAAAGTGAAAAATTTTATTTCATTTTGTCAAGTAAGAAACAGATGAGGAGAAGTCAGATCCTCATCTAATTAAAAAGGAGCCAGATTTTAAACAGGAATTGTTTTGAACTGAAAATCACCCTTTTCCCACTATGCCATAGTACCACCAAAATACATTCACTATTCAAAATCGTCTGTGCAGGATGTAGATGAAGAAAACTTGAATTAATCAGAGCATCAAATTATTCTTGGATAGGAAGACTCAATATTGTAAGGATGCCAATTCCCCTTAAATTAAGCTCTAAATGTAATGAAATCACAATCAATATTGCAGCTGGAGGGCAGAAATAGGTCAAAGAGGTGATAGCTATAGGGGAGCAGTTTTCAGCTCAATGTAAGAAAGCATCTTGTATGAGTGAGAATTATCCAGAAATAGAACATAATTGTGAGACAGTCGAACTTCTGTTACCATAAAAACTATAATGGAGGAGAAATTGAACACCTGTTGATAGATACTCATATAGCAGTAGAAAACTTTCTAGTCCCTGGGCACTGAACTATCTACTTTCATAAATTTAACAAAAAAGTGCTTGTTTATTTGAATGCAGAGTGACAGAAGGGAGAGACATAGAGAGTGATCATTCATCATTGGCTCACTTTCCAAATAGCCACAGCAGCCAGGACTGGGCCATGTCAAAGCCAAGAGCCAGAACTCCCTCCTGGTCTCTCATATGGTGGCAGGGCCCCAAATACTTGGGCCATCTTCAGCTGCTTTCCCAGTTGCATTAGCAGGAAGCTAGATTAGAAGCAGAGCAACTGGAACTCTAACAAGTAGTACCATATAGGACTCCCACATCATATGTTATACTACAAGGCAGATATCTCCTCTTTCTTTTTCTCACTTAACTTTTCATGCTAGCCTTATTTCCTAGGCATATAGAATAGTTAACTGTATAATTACATGACCTTGGCTTGAATCTCAAGTCTACCCCATACCAGCAGATGAACTGAGAAATATCTTTAACTTCCTAGGTGTCTATTTTTCAGTCTGTAAAATGAGCATTAGATCCACCTTATTGTGCTCTTACAAGATTAAGTATAATATTGGTAGAGAATTAGCATACCACTAGCCATTTCTTAAATTTTAATATGTGGAATATATTATTAATGTTGTGGATAAACTGAAAAGCAGATAGTGATGTGCTTTAGGAAACAGAAAATACTTAGTTGAGTTAGGTAATCTTTAAATTCTTTCTGTCTTTAAGGCCCAGTGAGGGCAGGTATTTGGCCTACTGGTTAAAATAAACTTGGAAAAAATCTGTATCTCATGTTGGCAAACCTGAGTTTGAGTCATGTCTCTGTTCCTACTTCCAGCTTTTTTCTAATATACACCCTGGGATGCAGTAGGCAATGGCTCAAGTAGTTGAATATCTGCCACCTATGTGGGAGACCTGGACAGAGTTCCTGGCTGCTCGTTCCAGCCTGGTTTAAACTCTGGCTGTTGCAGGCATTTTGCGAGTAAATTGGCAAATGGGAGATTTATTTCCCTGTCTCTGTGTCTCGCTCTATTTCTCCAATAAGCAAATTAATTAATTTTGGAAAAGATCCTATGAATTTGCAGAATTGAATGAATTCTTCCTAATATTACAATTTTATAAAAACTTGGTATAAATAAATCAGAAAAATGTAAAGTAAAATTCAAGTATTACCTAACCATGCATTATCAGTTTAATTGAATGGTACATATTTAAATGGACTAATTTAGTGTGTTAAAATATATTACACAAAACCAAAAGTAAGGAATGTAAAACCAGGCAACTCATCCAAGGAATGCCCTATTTAAGATCTAAGATCCTTAAAAGAATGAAGCAATATATATATACATAAGGCTGGAGCAAATAATTCTTCAACAGCATTGCTTCTGATGAATATCATGAGAGATGTTATTTCTCCTTTGTTACTTGGAAGAATGAATAGAAATCTCAGAAATATTTCTATAAATGCAGACAACGAGAAAAATCACTATCTTTCTGCTGAGAATGCTTCAAAACCAGAGCTGCTCAAAGAAAATAGATAAATACAGTCTGAAGAAGTTGGTTTTAACCATATTGTAGAACAAGTAATATCCAATATTTTATAACCAAGTTAAGTTACACCAGTGGTAGAACTTTCTAGGACCTCAATGTTTAGGGAGCATTATTAAACTTTCATTTTCTACATGTTTCCTTCATCGAAACCGACATATGTATGCTTTATTTAACATGGATTGAAACTGATATATTACCTGAGAGACTTGCAAGCTGTGTAAGACAGGGTGATATTTCCTGTCTTCATCCAATAAGAAGGAAATGAGGGAAAGATATTAATGAATAAATTGCCTGAAGGAAGTTATGTCTAGAAGTCTAGACTGTGACAATTTTCTTGGCATGGACAATTTTCTGGGCGAAGATGAACAAAGAACGGGCATGATGAGGACAATTATGAGTTAAATTTTGACAAGTACTAAGGATGCAATCAGGCAGTGGTCAGCACAGTACGACTAGCAATGGATAACCAAATAAAAGATTTTTCAAATTCCAGCAGGTACAGCACTGATTTGCCAACAGCTAACTTTTCTTTTTAAAATGGCTTTATTGAGGGATAATTGGTATACAATAACCTGCACACATTTCAAGTGAAATTGTGAAAGTTTTGACATATATCTCCATATTATTGAATTTTGGGAGTTTTTTATATATTCTAGACATAGTTCCTTTATCAGATATATGGTTTGTAAATATTTTCTTCTAGTGTATGGCTTCTCTGTAATTTCATTCTATTAGTAGTATCTTCCATAGAGTATACTTTTAATATTTGAATGAATTAAAATTTATATGAACGAATTTTAGAATTCAAAATTTTAATGAACTCTATCAATATTTTCTCTTACAAATGATGTTTTGGTGTCATTTCTAAGGCCACAAGAATTTCTCAAACTCTCTTTCACCTTTTGTTATTTTAGGGTTTGCAAGTACATTTAAGTCTATGTTTCTTTAAAGTTAAATTTTGAATGTTGTGAGAGATATGCATTGAAGTTCTTATTTATAAATTTATATATTTGTGTTCTGGCCACCCAAATACGAGGCTCAGATGGATTTCCAGGCTCCAGTTTAATCTTATCCAATCTGGCCATTGTAGCCATTTTGGAAGTAAACCCATGGAGTGAAAATCTCTCTTTCTCCCCTTCAAACAAATAAATCTTTAAGATAAAAAGATATGGTGGTAAGTCATCACTTGTGACACACACACATCTCATACTGGAATGCTGGGTTTGAGTCCTGTCACCATTTTGGATCAAGCTTCCTGCTAATGCACAGTGTGGGAGGCAGCAGATTATCATCTATCACTCAAGTAGTTGAGGTCCTGCTGCCCATAGGGGAGATCTGATGAATTCCTCGTTCCTAACCTGGTTCCTAGTGCAATCCTGGCTCTTGTGGACATTTGGAAAGCAAATCATTGATATGTCAAAATATTTTGAAATTCAAGCACTTTGTTACAATAATCAATATTAAAGGTTTAATTAATTTATTTGAAACAGTTACAGAGAGAGAGGGAGAAATAGAGAGAGATCTTTCATCTTCTTGTTCAACCCCTAGATGGCTGCAACAGCCAGGGCTGAGCCAGGTTGAAGCCAAGAGCCTGGAGCTCCTTCCAGGTCTCCCAGAGCAGTGGTAGGGACCTAAATACTAGGGCCATCTTCCTCTGCTTTTCCCAGGTTATTAACAGGGAGCTGGATCAGAAGAGGAGCAGCTGTGACCTGAGCTGGTGCCGAGATAGGATGCTGGCATCACAGTTGGCGGCCTAACCTGCTATGATACACACCGGCTCCCACAGTAATCATTTTTCACAAATTATGAGAAGACCTCCCATATGTGCTGATGTATCTCTGGATACCCTATTTTATTTTATTTATCTATATTTTTTCATTTATGTGAATACCATATTTTCTTGATTAATGTAACTTTATAATAAATCTTGGAATCAAGTAATATAGTTCAACAATTTTGGTTTATTTTTCAGAGTTCTAGGTCTTTTGTATTTCCATATGAATATTAAAATCATCCTATCAGTTGTGACTATGACAGTATTTAATCTACAGATTTACATATTAAGAATATCAAATTATTTGACTTGAACACAGTATATCTGTCTGTTTACGTATATCTTCTTTAATATGTCTCAGTAGATTTCAGTGGACTGGTCTTTCTTTCATACTTTTGATCAGATTTATTTTTATTTCTTTTTTGGGGGGTTTAGTTAATGACACTGGTTTTAAAAATGTCAATTTCCAATGGTTCATCATTACTAAGTAAAAATGTAATTTTGCTATTGATCTTATATTCTAAAATTTCACTAAATTTGCATATTAAAACTAGTAGCTTGTTTTCTTTTTCAGTTTCAATGAATTATCTATATATCATCATGTTGCCTCAATAAAGAAAATTTTACTTTTTTCTTCCTTTTTTAGCAATTATTAATTTTCTCACTGATTTCACTTGCTAGATACTTAAATAAAATGCAGGAGATCATCCTTGCCTTATTCTTGATCTTGTGGAAAAAAGAATACAATCTTTTTACTATTAAGTATGATTTTACTGTAGTTTTTTTATAGAAACAACTTATCAAGTAGAGAAAGCTCTACTTCTATTCATGGATTTTTGAGAGATTGTATCAGAAATGGATATTGGATTTGGTCAGATGTTTTTTCTGTATCCACCAGATGATTTTTTATTGTTTACTTTAGAAATATGGTGAATTGCATTGTTCAATTTTTTAAAAATATTGAACCAAATTTACTTTTTTTAAAGAATTATTTTATTTATTTGAGAGATGGAGTTACAGAGAGAAGTGGAACCAGAGAGAGAGAGAGAGAGAGAGAGAGGGCCTCCATTCCTCTGTTTCACTCCCCAAATGACCACAATGGCCAGAGCTGAGCTGATCCGAATCCAGGAGCCAGGAGCTTCCTCCAGGTCTCCCACATGGGTGCAGGGGTCCAAGGACTTAGGCCATCTTCTACTGCTTTCCCAGCCCATAGTGGAGAGCTGGATCAGAAAAGGAACACCAAGGACTCGAACTGGCACCCACATGGGATGCCAGCACTGCAGACTGAGGCTATAACGCATTGTGCCAAAGCACCAGCCCTGAAACAAATTTTCTCTTGGAAAAAACCCCACTTGGTCTTGCTGTATCATTTTTATCTGCTACTGAACACTTTTTGAATAAATTTAAATGCCATAATTTTTTGGATTGATATGTTATGTTACTTTATGTTTCTAAGGGATACTGGTTTGTACTTTTCTTTGCTCATCACATATTCTTTTAGTTTTCCCTCTGGGTAATTCTGGCTTCATAGATTATGAAGATTCCTTTACTTTTTATTTTCTGGAAGAATTCTTTAGGGCTGGTATTATTTATTATTTAATTACCCAACCCACAAGCCATCTGAACCAAATACTCCCCAATACCTGCAGTAGCTGGAGGCCATGAATTCAGTCTAGGTCGTCAACATTGGTGGCATGAAGCTAATTAATTTAGCCATTGCTGCTGCTTCCCAGTGTCTGTGGGAAGCTGAAGTCAGGAACCAGATGTGGGCAACAAATCCAAGCACTCCAACATAGGGTGCAGCCATCCTAACTGGTGGCTTAATGCTAGACCAAGTGTTAATCATTGTCATGTCCTATTAGTAACAGTTTGTATTATATTTTAATTTCTTCATTATTGTTCTATAAATTTTACATTTTTGTTAATCATAAAGAAGTTTTTGTATCATTGGTTTTCTGTTTTGCCTTTCTCTGATATCTACTCAATATAAATTATTTCATTTCTACTGTTTAACTGAGGTTACTGATTTGAAGTTTGCATTTAGTTTATGCTTTGATTGATTTTATTTTTTTTAACTTTTATTTAATGAATATAAATTTCCAAAGTACAGCCTATGGATTACAATGGCTTCCCGCACCGATAACTTCCCTCCCACCTGCAACCCTCCCCTTTTCCTCTCCCTCTCCCCTTCCATTCACATCAAGATTCATTTTTGATTCTCTTTATATACAGAAGATCAGTTTAGCATATATTAAGTAAAGATTTCAACAGTTTAAACCCACATAGAAACATACAGTGAAAAATACTGTTTGAGTACTAGTTATAGCATAAAATCACAATGTACAGCACACTAAGGACAGAGATCCTACATGAGGAGTAAGTGCACAGTGACTCCTGTTGTTGACTTAACAAATTGACACTCTTGTTTATGGCATCAGTAATCACCCTAGGCTCTTGTCATGAGTTGCCAAGGCTATGGAAGCCACTTGAGATCGTCAACTCTGATCTTATTTAGACAAGGTTGTAGTCAAAGTGGGAGTTCTCTCCTCCCTTCAGAGAAAGGTACCTCCTTCTTTGATGACCCGTTCTTTCCACTGGGATCTCACTCACAGAGATCTCTCATTTAGGTTTTTTTTTTCCCCAGAGTGTCTTGGCTTTCCATGCCTGAAATACTCTCATGGGCTCTTCAGCCAGATCCACATGCCTTAAGGGCTGATTCTGAGGCCAGAGTGTTGTTTAGGACATCCACCATTCTATGAGTCTGCTGTGTATCCCGCTTCCCATGTTGGATTGTTCTCTCCCTTTTTTATTTTATCAATTAGTATTTGCACACACTATTGTTTATGTGATCCCTTTGGTTCTTAGTCCTATCATTATGATCAATTGTGAACAGAAATTGATCACTTGGACTAGTGATATGGCATTGGTACATGCCACCTCGATGGGATTGAATTGGAATCCCCTAGTATGTTTCTAACTCTACCATTTGGGGCAAGTCAGCTTGAGCATGTCCCAAATTGTACATCTCTTCCCTCTCTTATTCCCACTCTTATATTTAACAGGGATCACTTTTCAGTAAAGTTTCAACACTTAAGAATAACTGTGTATTAATTACAGAATTCAACCAATAGTATTAAGTAGAACAAACAAAAAAAACTACTAAGAGGGATAACATATTAAGTTGCTCATCAACAGTCAGGGCAAGGGATGATCAAGTCACTGTTTCTTATAGTGTTCATTTCACTTTAACAGGTTTCCTTTTTGGTGCTCGGTTAGTTGTCACTGACCAGGAAGAACATATGATATTTTTCCCTTTGGGACTGGCTTATTTCATTCAGCATAATGTTTTCCAGATTCCTCCATTTTGTTGCAAATGACCGGATTTAATTGTTTTTTTTTTGCTGCTGTATGGTATTCTGTAAAGTACATATCCCATAATTTCTTTATTCAGTCTACTGTTGATGGGTATTTAGGTTGATTCCATGTCTTAGCAATTGTGAATTGAGCTTCAATAAACATTGAGGTGCAGACAGCTCTTTTATTTTCCAATTTAATTTCCTTTGGGTGAATTCCAAGGAGTGGGATGGCTGGATTGAATGGTAGGGTTATATTCGGGTTTCTGAGGAATCTCCAGACAGACTTCCATAGTGGCTTTACCAGTTTGCATTCCTACCAACAGTGGATTAGTGTCCCTTTTCCCCACATCCTCACCAGCATCTGTTGTTGGTAGATTTCTGAATATAAGCCATTCTCACCGGGGTGAAGTAGAACCTCATTGTGGTGTTGATTTGCATTTCCCTGATTGCTAGTGATCTTGAACATTTTTTTCATGTGTCTATTGGCCATTTGGATTTCCTCTTTTGAAAAATGTCTATTGAGGTCCTTGGCCCATCTCTTAAGTGTGTTGTTTGTTTTGTTTTGCAGAGTTTCTTGATCTCTCTGTAGATTCTGGTTATAAATCCTTTATCTGTAGCATAGTTTATGAATATTTTTTCCCATTCTGTCGGTTGCCACTTCACTCTCATGACTGTTTCTTTTGCAGTAAAGAAACTGCTCAATTTGATGCAATCCCAATAGTTAATTTTGGCTTTGCCTGCCTGCACCTCCAAGGTCTTTTCTGGGAAGTCTTTGCAGGTGCCAATATCTTGCAGGGTTTCTCCAGTGTTCTCTAATAATTTGATGGTGTTGGGTTGTAGATTTAGGTCTTTAATCCACGTTGTGTGGGTTTTTGTGTAAGGTGTAAGATAGTGTTCTTGCTTTATGATTCTGCACATGGAAATCCAGTTTCCCAGCACCATTTATTGAATAGACTGTCCGTGCTCCAGGAATTGGTTTTAGATACTTGATCAAATATAAGTTGGCTGTAGATGTTTGGATTGATTTCTGGTGTTTCTATTCTGTTCCATTGGTCTATCCATCTGTTTCTGTACCAGTACCATGCTGTTTTGATGACAACTGCCCTGTAGTATGTCCTGAAATCTGGTATTGTGATGACTCCAGCTTTGTTTTTGTTGTACAAGATTGCTTTAGCTATTTGAGGTCTCCTGTGTCTCCATATGAATTTCAGCATCATTTTTTCCAGATTTGAGAAGAATGTCTTTGGTATCTTGATTTGTATCGCATTGAATCTGTAAATTGCTTTTGGGAGAATGGACATTATGATGATACTGATTCTTCCAATCCATAAGCATGGAAGATTTTTCCATTTCTTGGTATTGTCTTCTATTTCTTTCTTTAAGATTTTGTAATTTTCATCGTAGAGATCTTTAACGTCCTTGGTTAAGTTTATTCCAAGGTATTTGATTGTTTTTGTAGCTATTGTGAATGGGATTGATCTTAGAAGTTCTTTCTCAGCCGTGGCATTGCCTGTGTATACAATGGCTGTTGATTTTAGTGCATTGATTTTATATCCTGCTACTTTGCCAAACTCTTCTATGACTTCCCAAAGTCTCTTAGTAGAGTTCTTTGGATCCCCTAAGTAAAGAATCATATCATCTGCAAAGAGGGATAGTTTGACTTTTCCTTCCCAATTTGTATCCCTTTAATTTGTTTTCTTTCCTGATGTCTCTGGCTAAGACTTCCAGAACTATATTGAATAGTAGTGGTGAGAGTGGCATCCCTGTCTGGTACCAGATCTCAGTGGAAATGCTTCCAACTTTTCCCCATTAACTAGGATGCTGGTCATGGGTTTTTCATAAATTGCTTTTATTTTATTGAGCAATGCTCCTCTATACCCTATTTGCTTAGAGTGTTCATCATGAAAGGGTGTTGAATTTTATCAAGTGCTTTCTCGGCGTCTATTGAGATAATAATATGGTTTTTCTTCTGCAGTCTGTTAATGTGGTGTATCACATTGATTGATTTGCGAAACATTGAACCATCCCTGCATTCCAGGGATAAATCCCACTTGGTCTGGGTGGATGATTTTTCTGATGTGTTGTTGTACTCTATTGGCAAGAATTTTATTGAGGATTTTTGTGTCTATGTTCATCAGGGATATTGGTCTGAAATTTTCTTTCAATGCTGCATCTTTCTCTGGCTTAGGGATTAAGGTGATACTGGCTTCATAGAAAGAATTTGGGAGGATTTCCTCTTTTTCGACTGTTCTGAATAGTTTGAGAAGAATTGGAATTAGTTCTTCTTTAAATGTCTGGTGGAATTCAGCAGAGAATCCTTCTGGTTCTGGGATTTTCTTTGTTGGGAGGGCCTTTATTACTGATTCAATTTCTGACACAGTTATGGGTCTGTTTCAGTTTTCTATGTCTTCATGGTTCAATTTATGTAGGTTATATGTGTCCAGGAATCTATCCATTTCTGGTAGATCTCCCTGTTTGCTGGCATACAACTCTTTGTAGTAATTTCTGATGACTCTTTTTATTTCTGTGGTATCTGTTGTTACGTTTCTTTTTTCATCTCTGATGTTGTTGATTTGGGTCTTTTCTCTTCTTTTTTTAGTTAGTTGGCCCAATGGGGTGTCAATTTTGTTTACTTTTTCAAAAAACCAGCTCTTCATTTGGCTGATTTTTTGCAATATTTTTTTGGATTCAATCCTGTTGATTTCTTCTCTGATTTTAATTATTTCTCTTCTCTTGTTAGATTTGGGTCTGGTTTGCTGCAGTTTTTCTAGGTCCTTGAGATGCGTTGAAAGCTCATTTGTTTGGTGCCTTTCCAATTTCTTGATGTAGGCACCTATTGCTATAAACTTTCTTCTCAACACTGCTTTTGCTGTATCCCATAAGTTTTGGTACGTTGTGTTGTTATCCTCATTTACTTCCAGAAAGTTTTTGATTTCTCTTTTGATTTCTTGAATGACCCATTGTTCATTCAGGAGCATGTTGTTCAATCTCCATGTGTTTGCATACTGTATAGGGATTCCTGAGTTGCATTTTCCAGCTTCATTCCACTGTTTTCTGAGAAGCTGCATGGTATGATTCTGATTCTTTTGAATTTGCTGAGACTTGCTTTATGGCCTAGTATGTGGTCAATCCTAGAGAAGGTTCCATGCACTGCTGAGAAGAATGTGAAGTCTGTAGATGTAGGGTTGAAAGTTCTGTAGATATCTGTTAGATCCATTTGGGCAATAGTGTCAATTAATTCTGCTGTTTCCTTGTTGATCTTCAGTCTGGTTGATAGGTCTATTTCTGAGAGTAGAGTATGGAAGTCCCCCAGTACTATTGTATTGGAATCTAAGTCTCCCTTTAAGTCCCTTAACATATCTTTTAAATAGACCAGTGCCTTATAATTAGGTGCATATACATTTAAAATAGTTACATCTTCCTGTTGAATTGAACCCTTAACCATTATATAGTGTCCCTCTTTGTCCTCTCTTAACAGTTTTTGTGTTAAAGTTTATTTTGTCTGATATTAATATGGCTACACCTGCTTTTTTTCATTTCTGTTGACATGGAATATCTTTTTCCAACCTTTCACTTTCAGTCTGCCTGCATCTTTGTTGGAAACATGTATTTCTTGTAGGCAGCAAATAGATGGGTTTTGTTCCTTAATCCATTCAGCCAGTCTGTGCCTTTTAACTGTAGAGTTGAGTCCATTAATATTCAATGTGACTATTGGTAAGTAGTGACTTTGCCATGCCATTTTCCCAAAGATATTTTCTAGTATATGCTTTGAGCTTCCTATGATCTTTTACTGGTATGTTTTCTTCCTTTACCTTCTTTCATATTGATGGCTGTGTTTCTGTGTTTCTGTGTGTAGCACATCCTTAAGTATTCTTTGTAGGGCTGGATGAGTGGCAACAAATTCTTTCAATTTCTGTTTGCTATGAAAGGTCTTTATTTCAACTTTACTCACAAATGAGAGCTCTGCAGGATATAATATTCTGGGCTGGCAGTTTTTCTGTCTTAGTACCTGTGCTATGTCTCGCCATTCCCTCCTAGCCTGTAGTGTTTCTGATCAGAAGTCAGCTGTGAATCTAATTGAAGATCCTCTGAGAGTAATTTGACGATTCTCTCTTGCACATTTTAGGATCTTTTCTTTATGTTTTACTGTGGTGAGTTTAGTTACAACGTGTCGTGGTGAGGATCTCTTTTGGTCATGTTTATTAGGGGTTCTATGAGCTTCCTGTACTAGGATGTCTCTGTCCTTCTCCAAACCTGGAAAATTTTCTGCTAGTATCTCACTAAAAAGGCCTTCTAATCCTTTCTCCCTCTCCATGCCTTCAGGAACTCCTAGAGCCCGAATGTTGGGTTTTTTAATAGTATCCTGTAGATTCCTGACAATATTTTTTATATTTCTAATTTCCTCTTCTTTTCTTTGGTTTTACTGTATCCTTTCCTGTTCTCTGTCTTCTAAGTCCGATATTCTCTCTTCTGCTTCACCCATTCTGTTTTTAAGGCTCTCTAATGTGTTTGTCATTTGATCTATTGAATTCTTCATTTCATTATGATTTCTCATCACTATCACAGTTTCATGTTCTACTAGTTGTTTCCTTTCATTTTGATTCCTCCTTAATATTTCATTTTCAAAAGAGAGATTTTCTAACCTCTCCATTAAGGATTCCTGTAGTTCAAGAATTTGTTTTTGAGACCTTCTTAATGTCCTTATCAATTTTTTGAGATCTGCTTCTTGCATTTCTTCTATCTCATCATCTTCATAATCTTGAATTGGGGTGTCTTTTTCATTTGGGGGCATCATAGTGTCTTCCTTGTTCTTGTTACCTTGGTTTTTGCATTTGTTGTTTGGCATTGTGGAGATATTCTTTGGTTTCTTCACCGTGGTGCTTTTTCTCATTATACTATGACTCTAGATTAAGTGGACTGTCTGCTTTTGATGGATCCTTAGAGGCTGTGATGGGTGTGGCCAGAGAGATCTGTTTGGTTCTTCCGGGTTAAGGGTGTGCCAAAGGTGACTCACCCAGATTGTTCTCTTGCTTCTGCTCGCTCGCCTGCTCTCTCTCTCTCTCTCTCTTTTTTTTTTTTTTTTTTTTTTTTTTTACTCAGTTGGGAAGTAATTCCGCACAGCTGAGTGGAATTGAGGGTAGTTGCTGTATGAAATCTGGCCCCTGTGGGTATTCGTCTGCTCTACCCCTGGGACTACACAAAGAGTTTATGCAGTCCTCAGTGTGGTCTCAATTTTCTCTGCAGTCTCTCACCGGGTTGCCAAGTTTACCGAGTTTGTGTACTCAGTGAGTTCTCTTGCCCCCCCTCAGATTTTCACAGTCTCAGTACGTTAGCTCCACACTTGCACTAGGTCCTAACCTCCTGTTATTTCTCCCCACTAGAGTCAGGTTTTTCTGCTTGGATGATGGTGCGCGCCACTTTACGTATGTCCAAAATTGCACCTGCTCTTTGTATTGCTCAGCTTTGTAAGGTGAGTGAAGAGACAGACCAGTGTCCATGCCAGTTCCCCTTATTTATTCATTTTTTTTTCTCTCCTCCAGTCAGCCTGGTGAACTTTCCCCAGCGGGGCTTCAGGCCTCATTTCTTCTAGGCTCTTTCTGCCTTTCCCCACCAATGTCTAGGGTTAGCGAGGTTTTTGTTTCACCTCCCCTTCCAGTGCTGGCGCGCAGACTCTGCGGCTGGGCTTCCACACGGTGGGTGACCTTGCTCTCCCTGTAGGTCTTCCGTGTCACATCCACTAGATCTGGAAGAGTTTCCTCTGCAATTTTTTCCTGAGCCTTTTCCTGAGACTACAGTAACTCCACTTTTATTAAACTATCTTTTCCCAGACTATCAGTGCACGCCCTCACTATTCCGCCATCTTGGCTCCGCCAATCTGAGAATCAGTACTGTGTTTGATTTTATATGATAAAATCTTTAGAAATATGTTTCTTAGTTCTTAAATATTTAGGCTATTATTCAGAGATTTTTCTATGAATTAAATATTATTCTTTTCATAGAACATACTTTTTGTAACCTGAAATATTTTAATTTTTAAGAATTATATTTTTATAAATGCTCTGTATGTGCTTGAATGTATTTCCTTTTTTTCAACCACAAACCTTTTATTTAAGGAATACAAACTTCATACATTTTGTAATTATAACTGTAGGAGCATGCTGATTCTACTGTACCCACCCTCTTACCCACTCTCCCATCCCTCTTCCACCTCCTACTCCTATTCCCATTCTTATTTTTTACTAAGATCTATTTTCACTTAACTAAATCAGATATGATTAACTCTTAAGAGCTCAACAAATATTATGAAAGAAAAAAATAGTTCCTCCACAGTCAAGATGATGACTGTTTAAAGACATTGCTTCTCAAAATGTCAATTTCACTTTCATAAATTGACTTTTTGGTGCTCTATTATTTACCACAGGTCAGGGACAAATGGTATTTGTCCTTTTGGGACTGGCTTATTTCACTAAGTTTCATCCATTTTGTTGCAAATCACTGGATTTTTTTTTTACTGCTGTGTAGTATTCCATGATGTACATATCCCATAATTTCTTTATCTAGTCTTCAGTTGATGGGTATTTGGATGAATTCCATATCCTAGCTATTGTCATTTAAGCTGTATGACTCTATCCCTTGTCCTTGATTAGAATATTTTTTAATGCTAGCTAGATCAAGTTGCTTCATCATGCCACTGAGGCTTTCTCTATATATTCTTACTTCTCCTTTTTGCTCTCTTAACTTTTAAGAAAGGATTTTGAGCTTACTATCATAATCATGAATTTGCCTACTGTTCTTAGAAATTTTGTAAGTTTTGTTTCCTCCTTATATATTTTGAAGCTGTATTACTATGTATTGCTATATATCTTTGCCTCTTCATATCACTTATCACTAGTTAATGATGCTTTTATCTATCCCTAATGACATTCTTGTTCTGAAATTTACTTTGCCTGACATTAACAAAAACTCTCAACTTTTTTTTGAGTAATTTTACCTTAGTATGTTTTTTGTTTTTTTATTTAACATATGATTTTTATCTTTAATGTAGGCTTCTTTACTCAAAATATATGGATTACTTCAACCTTGCTTTGTCATCCAATCTGACCATCTCAGTACTTTTTTTAAAAAAATACTTATTTATTCATTTTTATGTACTTGTAAGGCAGAGAGAGAGAGAAAGACCCTCCATTCCATGGTTCACTCTCCAAATGCCTGTAACAGCCATGTCTGGTCCAGGCTGAAGCCAGGATCTAAATCATGGAATCCCAGGAGGGCGTCCGTGGTGCAAACACTGAGCCATCATTTGCTGCTTCAAGGATGCATTAACAGGAAGCTGGGCAGGAAGTCGAGTAGCTGGGACTCAAATTGGTACTCTGATGTGGAATGTAGGCAATGGAAATATGGTTTAACCCACTGCACCACAGTACCTTTCCCCATTTCAGTCCTTTGAGTTGGCCATTTAGACCATTTACATCTTTATTAAAATTATTAATAGCTTATCATTTTGTAATTTTCAAAAATCTGTTCCATCTATTCTTTCTATTTTCCCATGTTTTCTGCTTTCTTTAAAGTGTTTTTCTTTCCATTTTGTTTCCTCTGTTGGTATATTAGCTATAATTGCAGTTATTTTAGTTTTTTCATAAGTTTTTCAGTCTGTGTTCAACTTATCATGCTTTATTTTCTAAAGCACTATATCACACACACATAAATAAGAAACTTACTAGAGTCTACTTTCTTCCCTCTGGGATTTATGCTGTTCTGATCATACATTTTACCATGGCATATATTATAGACTCTGTACTGTATTGTTACTGCTTTTGTTTAAAAGGTCAAGTATCATGCAAAGAAAAATTTTAAAAAGTAAGCAAATAATCTTACTTATTTGCTCAGCGCCCTTTGCTTCCTCAAATAGGTTTATTTTTAAATATGGAGTAATACTCTTTATGCCTGAAGAATGCCCTTGAATATTTCTTGTACTGCAGATCTTCTAGTGACACATTTATGCCTTTTATATTTCTACAAAAATCTTTATTTCATCATTATCTTTCAAACTTATTTTTTACTACAGTTTAGTGTGTGATAATTTCTTTCAGTCAGTAAATTAAAAGTGATGCCATAGTGGTTTCTTGCTTGCTTTGTTTCTGATGAAAAATCTGATCTCATTCTCAACTTTGTTCCTCTTGACATAGCATGTCTTCTTTTCTCTGACTGCTACTAAGATCATTTTGTCACTAGTTTTGAACAAGCTGATTATTTTGTACCTTAATGGACTGTCCATTGTATTTTTTGTGCTTGAGATTTGCTGAGGATTTTCCATCTGTGATTTTTATAGTTTCATCAGGTTTGCAAATTCCTTATCATTTATTAGTTCAATCATCTTTCTATTGGTCTATCTTGTCTCTCCCCTTGTTTGAGAGATTTCATTTGAGAGCACTTGAAGTTGTGCCACATTCACAGATGTCCATTTTGTTATTAAAAATCTTTTAAATTTTCCTGTGTTTCACTTAAAATAATTTCTATTACTCCAACTATAAGGGTATTTGCTTATACAATGCATTATTTCCAATAATCCAATCCAGATTATTTTATCTTAGATATTAGAATATCAATGTCTAAAGTTTGATTTGTATCTTCTTAAAATTTTCATATCTCTTATTATTTCTGGAACCTATACAAAAGATAACAACTGGCCTTTGCTAATTCAAACATTTGTGTCAGTCCTGGATCTACTGTTATTTATAGATCTATTGTTATTTTATAATTCTTTTCTCATCATGGTTCCTGTTCTCCTCCTAGGTGTAGGAGTATTGTTTTATCTAAATATTTCAGGTGTTACTCCCACTTTTCTCTTCCCCACCTACAGCTTTAGAGTTTCCTCAAATGCATGCATTGATCAAGATTTACTGAAAATGCAAGGGATTTGGTGTGCAGATTTCTGGGAATTCTCCTTTCATGTAGCTCTCTCTTTTGCATTCTGTATCTACTAACTCTAACTGCCTTAAAACTCTGGATTCTCACCTCCACTGAATGTTAGGTGTTAGGCTGCACCTCCCTGTAACATGGCCTGAAAACTTTCATGGTTCACATTGTTTCCTTTCATGCAGCCATTGCATTATCCTTGGTGAAAACTATTGTTTCATTTTTTGATCTTTTTAAAAATATTTATTTTCATTTTATTTGAAAGGCAGAAAGAGAGAGAGAGAGAGAGAGAGAGAGAGAGAGAGATTTTCCATTTCTGCATCACTCCCCTAATGCCTTCAAGAGGAGTCAGGGAGGATTCAGGGTAAGGCCAGGAGCCAGTAACTTAACGCAGGTCTTCCTGTGGGTGGCAGAAGCCAAAGTACTTGAGCCATCATCTGCTGCCTCCCAGGGAGGGAATCAGTAGGAAGCTGAATCTGAAGCAGAAGAGCGAATATTCAAACCAAGCACTCCCATATGGAATGCAAGCATCCTAAGCAGCATAGTAACCACTCTGCCAAATGTCTGCCCCAGTCTGTTTTTCAGTTCCTTCAAATGAGAGCTTTAATCTGGTTCCTGTTACTACGTATTTGTCAAAAATGGAAATTATTACTCCATTTAAGAAGTCATTTTTAAATGCAATTTTCCAAAGAAAAGAATCAGAGAAGAGTTTCAGAAAATATTCTGGTCATTCTACTGTATACTAATTGGATTTCAGCTCAGATCTGTGTCTACATCCACAAGTAATTGTGGCTGAATCATATCTGCCTTTCTCTGATCTTTTCCTATGAGTTCAACTAAAGTTAACTTGAACATAAATGTGACATAGAAAAAGTGACAAACTTAATTTTTGTGTTAATTTTTAAAATGGAAGAGTTGAAAATTTGACTGAGTCACGTGGTAGCTCTTTGACTGCCTGCAGGTTATGTCAGTCTGGCTTATATGGCCAAAATTAGTGAGCATAGTGAAGTCAGAAGAATTGTCTAGAGTAGGATATTAGTAGAAGCCAGTTTCTGGCATGAACAAACTTGGCCCCTGTATTTTCTGAAAACATAAAATATTGTGTTTGAACTTTGTCTTTTTTTTAAAGATTTACTTATTTTTTTATTTAGTTTTAAGGAAGAGTTAGAGAGAGAGAGAGAGGGAAAGACAGAGAAAGAAGGGGTCTTCATCCTCTAGTTAATCCTCTAAATGGTTGCAACATTTGATCTGAGCCAAGCTGAAGACAAGGACCAGAACTCCACCCTGGCCTCCCATGTGGGTGACAGGAGCCCGAGTACTTAGACCATTTCTGCCTTCCCCTATACAACAGCAGTACACTGGAACAGAAGCAGAGCCTCAAGGACTCTAACCAGCAATTTGATATGGGACACTGGCATTGCAAACAACAGCTTAACCTACTGAACCACAACACTGGCCCCCAGTCTTTTTCTTAACAGTTGAAAATTTACATAAAAGCGTATTTTCCATTCATGTCTTTTCTCCTCCTTCTCTATCAAATCAGAGGTCATAAATATCTGTATAAAATGCCCTAACACTCTGAGTAAGCAGCTACTATACCAAAGACCATCCTTCTGGTTTCCTACTCTCCTCTTTATATATCACCCTGCCCTCACTAGACTGACTCACTTCTTGGCTACTGAGCAGTTATGTATTTCTTGATAAAACACTCCAGTTTTGATCAGATCTATCCCTTGAGATACCCACTCCCTGAATATGTCCATGGACCCTGAGACTTCTCATCTTTCTTGCCCATAGACTGAAGGCAGTGTTTCCAAACCAAGGTCAAATTCTATTAAAACAAAAATGAATAGATAAAGTTAAAATGTTCAATAGTATATATACATATATTTATATTTATTATATACATTATATATAATTAAAACCAGCCATTTTTCTTTTGTAATAAACATAGAAAAACAGATCAGAATAAAATTGATCTTTACAAATACAATAATTTTTATACCTTATCAAACAAGGACAGCTTACAAAGATTTTAAAAGTGTTTTTGAAGCAAAATAAACTATTGTCAGGGAGTTCATTCTCTTTGCAAAACAAAACATTTCACAATGCCTGTGTACCAGAAAGCCTCTCCCAACTGCGCTTGTTACTGATTCCATTTGACAAGTGGCTGCTTCTCGATAATTACTGTACAAACCATTACTTCCAAAATAAATTAAACTCTCATCATTTTATCCTGCTCTTCTACATTCATTAATAAGAATCTTGTAAAATAGGTGGCTGCACCTGCATTAGGAAGTGCAGAAGCTCTTATTAAAAGACTGGGCTTCTGTCTTTGAGAGCAGTGTTTAGTTCTTCTACAATAAAAGTCCTGGTATTTTTATGAGGCAGGTATAGAGTGAAGCCAAAACCTAAAGTCCAAGGAGATTTCTAATTCATTTATATTTAATCTTTTGTAGTTAGTCCATAAAAATATATAAATAGGCAAGGCCAATGTCAGCAGCTAAAGTATCAGCACATCCAATGCTGATCCTTTGGATTTTCACTAAGTACAGGCTCTGCTTATATCTGAGATGCAGTCTATCCTTACATGGGCATTAAAGGAACTGACAATGAAAAAACAGAAAACTGTTTTCTTTATGTTTTGAATCTTGATCATAAATCATGTGAAATTTAATATTTGTTAAATTTCACTCTCAAAGAGCTAAGTTAAACATTACCTTCATTGCCTTGTAATTTAAAAGATTTTTCTGATGGTCCGAAACAGAGATTAAACATATATCTGCATTGAATATCTAGTGGAAATATGGTTTCTCCGTGTGGTAAAACCTTATTTAGTCTCACAGCTTTTTACTGATGTAAAAAATTTACATTTTTAATTGATGAAAAAATTATGTTTCTTGCCACCAAACAACATTTTTTGTTGTAGTCACCTTTCTCAAATAATTAGAATTTTTGAAACAGTCCTAATATTGATCCATTTACTGATTGTTGGTACAATTGTTTGATTGACTAAGACCTTCGTTCAATAAGCATTAAGTATCAAATGAGTATTCAGCTGTGTACTAGGTGCTATATTAGACATACCAGTTTTATTTTTAATAAAATATATATATATTTTAATTTGAAAGTCAGAGTTACACAGAGAGAGGAAGAAACATAGGAAGAGAGAAAGAGAGTGACCGAGCTCAACCTGAAATCCACTAGTTCACTCCCCAAATGGCTGTAATGGCTGGGGCTGGGTCAAGCCAAAGCCTGCAGTCAGGACTTCTTCCATGTCTCCCACATGGGTGAAGCATTTGGATCATCTTCTGCTGCTTTCCCAAGCTCATTTGCAGGGAGCTGGATTGGAAGCGGAGCAGCCCATATGGGTGCCAGTATTGCAGATGGCAGTTTTACCTGCTACACCACAACACCAGTCCCCATGAGTTTTTAATTCTATTCTGATTTCAAGGTATGTATCCAATTGAAACTTCCATATCTTCAGAATGGTACCTTTGTAATTATTCCCCCTGTTTCTTAATTCTCATTGCAATTAATTCTCAATGCGTATAAAATTTAATTTCAGCCTCTGATGTTGTTTTACCACACATTTTATGGCAAATACTAGCTATACTTAACAAAAGTTACTTTAAGATACTGTCTTTGTTTTTATCAATGTCCCAAATTTTCTCGCTTTATTCTGTAAATAACCTTGCCTCCGGAGATTTTAGAATTACTGCCATAAGACCCCAAAGCAAACAATTATTCTCCAAGACAGTTCTGATATGAGATATAATGTCTCAAAAGATTCTCTGACAAATAGCCAAACTGTCCTGACAGTGTAAAATGAAGCACCTATAGAAAAGTCTAGATTTTTTCTTCCTTTTTTTAAAAAAAGAGAATCCCTTTTCTACATAAAAATTATTATTATAATGTAAGACATATATATGCATGGATAAAATATGTGACACTCATTATTTGCGAGCCCTCAGACAATCCTGAGTTACTTCATATAACTCACATGAAATATAAAGACTTCAGAAATATATACCTGCTTATGAAAGGTAATTCTCTAATTTATAGTGTTAATATCAGAACTCAAATTTTTGACAGCCTGAAATTTCTATATGTTGGAAAGCAAAGTCAATATTCTTAATTTCTTTACCATAGATAATGTCAATAACAAAATATGTAACCCATAACTTCTCTTTCTACATTCTTCATCTTTGCCTTATATTCTTAACCTATTTATTTCTCATAATATATTTTATATCTAGGGTAAAACCTGCCTAACCCATTTCTTAATACCTTCTGTCCATTTCTTTGTATTGGTAACCAAAGTAAAATTATTTCCTCACCCAAAGGACAAATGCCGTGCATTTTCTAAAATTGTCATTATAATCACTTGAAAAGGAGTATTTTTTTGAAGCTTAAGCTTTTTTTTTTTTCTACAGTATGACAATGTGCTCTGGAAAACAAAAGAACATTAAGAACATTTATACTTCAAGCCTTAAAAAATATAGGGAGAACTCATGGCAATTCAGAAGTTAAACTAATGCAATATTACTGGAGTCATAAGAAAATAAATTTTAGGGGTAACACTTTAAAGATAATGCATAAGTCATACTCGGGTTACCCAAATGACTTTAGAAGTTTAAGAGCAAAGAACAATAAACTTTACGTTATATCCTTTTGCAGTAAGAATAATTAATCCCATACTTATCAGTTTTGTAGATTCTGAGAAACTTAGGCTTTGAAAAGATTGAAAAATAGGGGCTGGTATAGTGGTGCAGGAGGTTAAGCTGCTGCTGTGATGTTGCCATCCTATATCAGAGCACAGGTGCATATCCTGGCTTTTCCACTTCTGTTGGAAGACCTGGCTGGAGTTCCCAGCTCCTGGCTTCAGTCTGGCCCAGGCCTGGATATTGCTCACATTTAGGGACTGAACCAATGGATGGAAGATTCTCTCGCTCTCTCTCTCTCTCTTTCTCTTGCTCTCTCTCTCTCTTGCTCTCTCTCTCTCTCGCTTTCAAATAGAATGAAAATGAAAAAATTTTCAATAATGATGCTGAGAAAGATAGCTTATAATATCCCTTCTAACTTCAAAATTTGTGAAATGTACTAGTAATCACCTTCTTATCTACAGATATCCTAAACACTGTTTCTGTGCCTTTAACACAAATGATCATTAAAGTGAAGAGCAAAATTAATTTAAAAAAATGGAAACTGCTAGAGACTTGATTTTAAAGTGAAATCAATCCATTAATAAATACTCTGATGTATAGTTGTCCAATCAGTCACCAACAGCATTACATACTATTCTCTTGTTTCTTGGGTGCTAAACATAATCATTTGAGGTCATCAAAGTGACACTGTAATATAGGCAATATATTTATCACTTTAAAATTATGAAACTGAAAATTAGAAACTGCTATTTTCTCAAATCACACAAAATGTTAAGTGTAAAAACAGGATTACAATCTAGGTCTGTTTGTCATTATCACACAAAATTAGGTGTATTTTATCTGCGATACTTTCATTTATAATAACCCCAAATCAAAATAGCAAGCTAAAGTCTTCTCTAATACACCTGATTCTTAGGGATTCATTTCAGCTCCTCCACGAAGTCATTTTTAATCCTATTAAAGTGAATTTCTCCCTCTGGTTCTCTACAATACATTATTTAAACCACTTCCATGGCTTCAGCTTATTGTGCCTTACACTGCAAGTATTTGCACACTTGCCTAAACATTCTGACCATCATATAAAGCCTTCAAGGCAGCAATATATCATAATGATCATAATGTCCACAAAGTGATCGAACCCAGTTCTAATGCACAGCAACACTTGATAAATATTTTTGAAATGAATTGAGTCAAAGTGAACTAAGCTCCATATTCTTCAGCTTCTAAGATTCAAATCTAAGTAACTCTTGAATTGTTTCTGGTAGTC